>NC_056745.1:198192526-198470026 GCF_019279795.1 Protopterus annectens
CTTGGAGATTAAAAATGAAAATGTGCATATTTTGCTTTTGCTTCTTGAGTGTTTTTATTGAAATGAAAAGTGTGGGAAGATGTGACATGGGTTCAAACCCATGTCCTTAATTCAGATACTAGGAAAAGGTAATATAAAAATTGAGAAGCTGGAAGGTCTTGACTATGGATATGGATAGTAAGGTATAAGCAGTGGAAGTGATTCTTGTCCCTTTTACACTAGATGGCAAGAGTTAAGTGGGATACTTCTTCTCCCTAGAAAGCAAAGTGGTTTAGGATTACCAGATATGAAGGGATACTTTAGCGCTGCACAGTTAAGGCTCCTAGACATGACACAAATAGAAGACTAGAAATCAAAGTAGAAAGAAATTATAATAAAGCAGGGGAGAGTTCATGAAATAAGGAGAGAGTAGGATTTTGGGTGCAGCCCCTTAAAGAAAGCAATAACAACCATACAGAATCTTATATTTACATAGTAGCATATAGAATGTTATATGTACAAAGAAACAGTAAGTACTTTGAGAACTAAGCTAACATGATAATGGAGAAAGGAGATTTTTACCAGTAGGGATGACTTCAAGTAGGGGCATAAAAAGGAGGCAAGAGGGAACTAGAACTTGGAGAAAATTATAAAAGGAACCAAGGTATTGAGAGCCAATAACTAGGGAAGGAAAAGTAATTGAATGGGATGAGTCTAAGCAGAAATTTAAACTGCGGTTTGGAGTCTGCCTTCCCTATCAGGGATTAATAACAGAGCATAGGCAAAGAGAAAGCGATAGGAGAGTATTGAATCAAAGACTAGGTCTGGTTGATTTCATAGCTGAGTCTAAAACAGAAGCTGTGGTTAAAAAGGGATAATTAGTAAGGCATATAAAATAATGTATGATAACTGCAAGAATCGATCAGAAGAGGTTATAAAAGAGAGGGAAGTGAAAATACAAACGTAACAAGCAAATAATGGAATAATATTTTAAACTATAGAATGTTTAGGATTTTGCTATTTGCATAGGTATTTGTATACCCTAATTAGACATAAGAGATTTTTTCCACAGGTAGACAACAGTTGGAGGTGTGATGGGATGGAGAGAGGTACTTGGGAACATTTTTTTTTTCCTGAGGAATGTAATGAGTTGCTGCATATTAAAAATTCCCTACGTGGTACTTTGTTAAATGGTGGGGGAGCAGGTTATTGTAACTGAGGAAATTATTCTTTTGAGATTGGATACAGAAACCGAATTGTCTGGACAGGGTAAAGCCCTACTAAGTTTAATGCTGTTGACTGCCAAAAAGCAATGGCTTGAAAATGGAAAATAGAAGATAAACCAACAGTAACAAAATTACTGAGTGTTGCAAAGGAGATAAAAGAATTGGAGGTGGGTCTTTGGAAAACAGAAGGAGCAAACTACTATGAAATAAATGGAATCCATGGAAACAATACATGCAGAAGAAAAATGTTCAGGAGGAGTGAAATTTCTGGGAAGGCAGGATCTAAATAATATTAAATTGAATAGTGATTGTTAAGAAATAAATCAGGTATGTTGTTGTTGTTGTGTCTTTCGGCTTTTCCCGGTTAGGGGTCGCCACAAATAAACCATGTATGTATAATGTATAAAAAAGAAAAAAAACTGTCATTTTTTTAACTGTACATGTACCTGTGTCACTTTGTAAAATGTGACGTTAATAAAGGTGTTCGCCATGTTTTTGAGAAGGGGTCTATATTAAAATCTCGAAGTCTGAAAGTATCGAATACGATATTGTTGACACTAGAATACTGAAAGCGCACTACATCGAACGTTTAAACGGAAAATCTCTTCAATGCAGTGCGTTCTCGGAGTTGGCATATTTAAGTAGGGGGTGGGGGGGTGCAGGGGGACTTGCCTCCCTGCCTACACACTATTTAGTTTTTTTTAATTTACTATTTTATTTTTTTTTGGTTTCGATGGTTTAAGACCTCGATCACTAAAGTTCGATCTTTAGTGATTCGAAGTTTTAAACCTTCAAGATTATAATCTAGACCCTTTGAGAAGTACTATATCATTCCATTGCTGAAATTTAAGGAAGCTACATCTGCAAGTCCTTTGGGTTTACTGCTTGGGTTATTCGCTCTAGGAACTATATTAGATTTGACACATGCATGTTAAGTCATTTGGCAGAGTGTACAAATATGTCTTTGTTTACATAAAGAACAAAAAGTAACAGTCTGAAAAAAAGAAAATAATTACCACTGTAAAGAGCATTACTTAATTAATTTTTCAGTTAATTTTATGTAGTCACTGGAGTTTAAGAAAATGGTTTGTTTTACTTAAGCTGCTTATCAAGTCTGATTGTAGATGATCTGTAAAAATGCATGCCAGTTAGAGCAACATCAACATGGGAAGCTCATTATAGAAAATTGTTAGCCTTGGAAACCAGGTTCATCATTAATTATAACACTTTATTTCCTTCAGTCTTAACCTGGAGGTGAATATTAATATGTGAAGGTGATGCTGATAAAGCAAACTAATTTTTGTTTTCACAGGAGTTTGTCCAATTTGAAGCATGTAGTTAAATATAAATATATGTTGACTATTAATTATAGTCAACACAATGTATACGTGGTGGTGCTGCGGTAGCATTGTCGCCTCACAGTAACACATTGTCCTGTTCGATTCTCAGCTAAAAGCATCTTCTGTGTGGAGACATGCGTGAATGGGCGTACCTTCGTTGAAGGTTATGCATTAGAGCTGGCAACTCGGCACGTGAAAATTTACTGCCAATCATTAGCGGACCAGAGTTCCACTGTGGCAACCCCTAACCGGGAAAAGCTGAAAGACACAACAACAGTGTATAAAGAATGTAAGGCTGAGAAATGAGGTTACAAGCATTTTAATGGTTCAAAGTCACTTTAAATGAAAAGGGTTTGTGCAGTGTGTATAACTGGTTAACATCATGTGATGTAATATAAGTAATGTGCTGTTGGTGTAACAATTTATCCCTTGAATGCTTTTTAGCCGAGGTACCAGGAGACACCAGTAAAGTTTTTTTCGCACTTTACTTTTGAGAGTCTTCATGTTTTGTGTGTGTTGTATTAATTTGTGGTTTGAGTTTGGATTTTTACCTTGACCTGGCCAAGGCATTTGACACAATATCCCACTCAGGGATAATTGACAAACTCAGGAGGTTAGGTACAAAAACGTATGTCACCCGGTGGATAGCCAGCTGGCTGACAGACAGGACCCAGGAAGTTAGAATTGGGGAATCCACCTCTACAAAGAGACCAGTCACAAGTAAAGTCCCTCAGAGATCAGTCCTTGGACCACTCCTTTTTGACATTTACTTGTCAAAAGTCAAGGCCAATGTCAGTTTTCTCTGCCTCACTAAATTTGCAGATGTTTGCAAATTAGAAGCTGTCATTGAATCTCACACTGACACAAATGTTCTCCAGGATGTGCTGACACAGACAGACAACTGGTGTCAGAGCCATGGATTAAAACTAAATGCCAAGAAATGCATAATAGTATCCTTTGGGAAGTCATCCATCCCTGGTAACATTGACAACATACCCTTTAGAGCTGACCCAGTAGTCAAGGACTTGGGGACACGCATAGATAGTAATCTAGCCTTTGACCCTCATGTGGCTACAGTGGTAAGGAAATCATTCTATGCTGAACAACTTATAAACAAAGGTGACATCTAAGTCCAAGGAAGTCATTGTTCCACTGTATTCTGCATTCAACAGACCTGTCATCGAGTACAGTGCCCTATTTAGTATGTACCTAACCAGGCATCTGCAACAATTGGAATCTCCACAGAGGTTCCTCACTAAAAGAATACAGGGCATAAGTAAAATGTTCTGTGCAGACCACCTCAGTGCCCTATCCCTATATTCTGTCTCCTACAGGCTTTTGAGGGGAGATCTATGCCTGACATACAGGGCATTGTCAAATCCTACTCTGATGGACTTTCTGCATAGCCACAAAACAAACAGCACCAGTCTTACTCATTCTAAAGACTTAAACCTTGCCTGTGATATAAATAGGACCTGCTGGAGAGACAGGTATGTATCTCAGAGACTACCACATCTATGGAACAGGCACCCCATACATGTGAAGCAGAGTTCCTCCCTAACCCAATTCAAGTGAAACTTGGAAAATTGGATGGGAAACAAGAAATTTATTCCTGGTTTGGCATCTGTCTCTCTAATGGACACGGGTAACCATGGTAACCTGTAAATGGTACATCTCCGAGGCCCATGCTTACACTTATCAAGGATATCAGAACTTGTCAGTGATTTAGGATGCATGGCTAGGCTTAAAAAGGGCCTTGTGGTTGTTAGCCTAGTATACACTTCATAAGTAAAGCCATGGAAATCCTGGGTTCACTGCCCAAGAGGCTTCTAAATTTGTGAAAATTCCTTCCTGTAAAAGTCTTTCAGTAACAGCTGAGGTCAGACTTCTACATCAAAGTCTTCAAAACATCTGTAAGTTTACTCTGCAGTCCTCCTGTGTGGTTCCATGTTTCATTTTTGTTCTTTTGTGGGAAGACCACCATGCCTCTCCCCCCTACTGAATGCAGTGTTCAGGCTTCCAGTCTTGTGAAAAGGGAGGACTAAGATCCTCTTCCACTCTTTAGTAACCAGACCACCACTGATGGTTTGTGGAACAAGATAGTTGGATATATTACTAAATCTGACAAGCAGAGGTAAATGCAGACATTGATACTGCTCATAAGATAAACCCCCCTAATCCAGCTGTACACCACACATATTACACATTCCACTTCCTCTTTGCCATACTGAAATTTTTTTTTTTTTTGGTTGGGGGTGGTGGTAGTTGTGAATATTGGTAAGTTTTGACTTGGTGTTTTGTGTGATACTGTTTATTTACTTTTTCATTCTTACTGTGTCAACTTTTGGTCATGAAATTTACAAATTCATTAATTATTATGCCAAAAAGTGTTTTATGTTTGTGCCTTTGGAATTATACTCATTTGTTTAGTAATATTTAAATCCTTGCTCAAAATACGTGCTTGGAGTTAGGCTGATGTTCTTCGTGTTTCACTGTTGCAGTCATCACACTTGGGTTATCTGCCTGCAGGTAGCCTTCATTCGGCCCGAATACCAGAGACTTAGTATTGCTGCGTCAATTGCTGTCGCTCCAGGACTGATGTCGGGTCATCAGGGGTATAAAAACAGGCAGACGACGCCATTACATCAGTCTTTCTTGCTGAGGAGCCCGAAGCGGAAGCAGTTCATCACGAATGCCAGTCGGCCGCTACCCGAGTCTTTCGTTTACGAATTGAATCATCCTGAAGTCTTCTAAAGCTAAGTACCCCATTGGGGATCCTTTTTTCTTGCTCTAACCGATGTCAGAAAAAGTTAACAACTGTTTTGCCTGTGGAAAACAAATACAACACCGAGATTTTCATTCTTACTGCGTCACCTGTTTAGGCCCAGACCATGACATACCTCTCTGTTGGTTTTTTGCCTTGTTCAGCACCTGAACCATTCATCTTCGGGCCCTTATTGTCGCTAAATACTTCGTTCTCGATCTCCGTATTCCGAAATGACTTTGGTAAGCCATCCGACTACCGATATTCCAAAAAAATGTAAGGATAAAGACAGAGACAGACCGCACAGGTCCAAAGCCGCCGCCGCTTCTGTTAAGCTAGTCGCCAGTACTCAGTGAGGAACTTTCGCAGCCCCTGATGCCCGCGTCAAGTGGATTCGCAGGCCTCTACCGAGACCTGTTTGGAGTCCAGTATGCTGCGAGACTCTTCTTCGACTATGGAACCTGCAGATGTCTCTACCTTGGATGGGTCTGGAGCCGCTGAACAGGCACCGGCTTCTGAGGAAGTTCTTCGCACTACCGGTGATAGACACAATCCGACAACTTCTTTCATGTCTTCAGTTCTGTCTAAAACTACCGAGTTTCTAAGGCCGAGAGTATGCGCTACGCCTAGAAAACCGACGACCAAAGCACATGCACCTGCTCCCTTGCCACAGCATCAAATGCTTAAAATGGCAGAAGACCTTATTATGCTGATTAGGGGAAGACAGCCTTCCCCTGCTAAGAGAAAGAGACCAGTCCTCAGCAGCCTCAACAGACCAAATGTCCGACAACTCTGAGGTATCTGATTATGAAGACATGCCCTTATCTGCTTATGAGGATTCAGATGCAGAGGAATCCATTCCCTCTGCCTCTCCTCCAGAGGACTTACTTTAAGGGAGCATTTCCCTTGGGAATGCCAAAACTATCCTCAGTCCAAAAAGAGACTCAGAGAATTTCTAGATTTGCCACAACATAGGCCTTTAGCAATACCCCCGGTCCTGGATGTTGTGGATGATGTCTTTATGGAATCCAGTTTAACTCCTTATACTTTAACCTCTGCTCCTAGGAAACCAGACAGGAACTACGGAGTAGCTGACTCTCACAAATTCCTTTTCAAAAATCCTACTGCTGACCCAGAGGTCATCTCCCAGGGGCCTAAAGGTATCAAAGCAACTACAGCTAAGAATCCCAACCCTTCGGACATGAATTCCAGATCTTTGGACAGATGGGGTAAGAAAGTATGTACCTCTGCAACTCTAGCCATTAGGGCTTTGAATTGTCAGTTTCACATGCTGAAGTACCAACAACATGTTATGGAACTTATTAAGCAGAAAATAGCTACCTTTACAGACTGTGCAGAAAATAAAGAATTGCAAGAGCTTATGCATTCTGCAAGCCAAGTTTGACACCCTAGAAGCATCTTGCAGGGCAGCAGTTGCTGGTTCTGTACTGAGAAGGCATGGTTGGCTTAAGGAGCAGACCTTGCCAGACCATGTCAAATCAAAGTTATTAGACGCTCCTTTGAACAAGAACAATCTGTTTGGCACCAAAGCAGAGTAGGTTCTTAAAAAGATGGAAGAAAAAGCTAAATCTATGCAGACGGTCAAAGAATTCTTGCAAGTTCAACCTCCTAGATTCAGTAGACATTGCCCCTTGAAACATTGGTCCTTTCCAGCCCTCTCAAGGCCATCTCAAATTAGACCCAGGGGAATAAGACCCCTCCAGATTACAGTCTCAGGGTATGCAGAGATCTAAGCAATGGAGGGCCTCCACCTCTAAAGCAGGGAGTGCTAAGCCACCCACTTACGGAAAGAATTCCCAATGACTTCTCAACGCCACTCCCCACTTCTGCCCAACTGCTTGTGCCCCTAGGAGGAAACCTTGCCCTTCATGCAAAAAAATGGATTTCCATCACCAAACAATGGGTCCTCAACATTGTATCCCAGGGGTACAAATTTTACTTCCACTCACTGCCAACCCCAAAAGGGTTCCCAGACCTTCCTCCAAACCAGTGGGCAGAGGCACAAAACCAAGTTCAATCCCTGCTCTCTGTAAGGGCAATTCAGCCTGTTCCTGTGGAACAGATAGGTCAAGGATTCTATTCCAGACTTTTCCTGGTACCCAGAAAGGAGGGCACTTGGCACCCAATCCTAGATCTTTCAATTCTCAACACCTTCCTGGTGGTACCAAAATTCAAAATGCTCACCCTGCAGCAGCTTCTACCTATGCTAACCAAAGATGCCTGGTTAGTCACCCTAGACTTAAAAGATGTCTATCTGCACATCCTATAAGGGAGTCATGCAGGAAATATTTACGCTTCAGGGCAGGATCTATGCATTATCAGTTCTCTGCACTTCCCTTTGGCTTATCCACTGCTTCCAGAGTATTCACAAAATGCCTGGTTCCAGCCTTTGCTTACTGCAGAGAAATATTCAAATCTACCCATACATGGACGACTGCCTGATTCAGGCAGACAGTCAGGAAATGCTGTTGCAGCACCTGACATTTGTAAAAAACCTTCTAACCTCCCTGGGGTACACCATCAATGAAAAGAAATCAAAACTAGTTCCCAGTCAAAAGATTGTATTTCTGGGAGCAAGCTTGTTCAAAGCATCCCAGATGGCATTCCTCACTCCAGAAAAACAAGCCTATCTGACAGACTGTTATACTCAACTGGCCACCAGAACCCAGCTATTCACAAGGAAAATCCTAGGGTTCATGACCTCATGCATCCTACTAATTCCATATGCCAGACTGCATAGGAGGAAACTTTAATGGTACTTAAAAAGTCTTTGGCACCAACATTCTCAGGATCTGGAAACTGTCATTCCTATCATACCCTGTCTAAGGACAGAGTTTCTTTGGTGGGAAGCAGCATGCAACCACAACAAGGGACTGCCCTTTACTCAACCCCACGCCACCCAGACCCTAACCACAGATGCATCAGACTGTGCCTGGGGGGCACACATGGACGGCAAGTGCATTCAGGGCCACTGGAGCCCAAGTCAAATTTATCTGCACATCAACCAAAAAGAAATGCTAGCTGTGCAACATGCTTTGACAGCTTACAGATCCCTACTCTCACCAGGACACTTGCTAATAAAAACAGACAACAGTTATGTGGTACATCAACAAGCAGGAGGGAACCACTCTTACCCACTCTGCAGTCTAGCCATGGACCTGTGGAACATGGCCTTGGACATGCAGGTCCATCTACAAGCTCAATTCCTGTCAGGCAAACAAAACTCACTGGTAGAAGACTTAAGCAGAAAGCTCCTAGACCCACATGAGTGGCAATTAGAGCCTAGCACCTTCAACCTTCTGATTCAGAAATGGGGGATCCCGGATCTCTTTGCCTCCACCTGCAATCACCAGTTCAGCAAATTCTGCACCAGGACACACCACAGCAGGGCCTGGAAAGTGGATGCCCTGTCCTTCCAGTGGGTAAATCTCTCAATCTATGCCTTTCCCCCTCTGCCCCTTCTCTCAAGAGTATTGCTCAAGATAAGACAGGACAGACCAAGGACAATTCTGATTGCCCCAGACTGGCCATGCCAGCACTGGTACCCACTACTGTGCAGCCTGTCACTGGTGCCACCCTGACACCTACACCAGAACCCAACCCTGCTCTCTCAGCAGGAAGGACAGATCTTGCATCCGCAACTGCAAACCCTAAATCTTACAGCCTGGCTTATTCCTTGAATTCTCCCCCAGTACCCAGCCTAAGCAAGCAGGTGCTAGACATCATTCTTGAAGCCAGAAGACCCAGTACAAGGAAATCCTATGCTGATAAGTGGAAAACGTACTGCTCCTGGATTCAATCTAAAGGAGAGGACACAACTCTGCCCTCCCCGCCTCTAATCCTGGATTACTTAGCAGATCTACTCCACAGAGGCCTATCTTTCTCCTCCATTAAGATCCATGCCTCTGCCATTTCGGCTCATTACAACACTGAACTGCCTCTCTTCTCTTACACTCTTATAAAAGAGTTCCTCAGAGGGGCAAACAACTTAAGGCCACCAAGGAGAGCACCCACCCCTGCTTGGGACCTTAACTTTGTACTGGAAAAGCTCACGCTACCCCCCCTTTGAGCCTGCAGCGTCAGCAGAGTTAAAATTCCTCTCTTGGAAAACAGCCTTGCTTTTGGCCATCACTTCAGCTAGAAGAGTGTCTGAGCTACAAGCACTTATGGCTGTGGAACCCTTCATTATTTTCCATGCTGACAGGGTTTCCCTCAGGACTAACCCTTCCTTTATGCCTAAAGTGGTGGTCCAGTGTGGCTCTCGTATCCATTTACCAACTTTCTTCCCTAATCCTCAAAATAAAGGGGAAAGGATCATGCACTCCTTGGACATGCACAGACAACCCAGATTCTACCTGGATAGGACTAAGCCCTTCAGGAAATCTAACCAGTTATTAGTCAGCTTTGCACCAGGGGTAGAGGGCAAAGCCATTTCAAAGCAAACAATTTACAAATGGATAGCACACTGCATCTGTTTCTGCTACACGCACCATGGGAAACCAACCCCTCATGGGGTCAGAACACATTCCACTAGGGCAAGTCCTACCGCTACAGCATTTGTCAAGGGAGTCCCTACTAGGGACATCCTGGAAGCTGCTACCTGGAGTTCTGTACATACCTTCACCAAGCATTACCACCTGCCTATCTTTTACAAATCCAGGGCAGGTTTTGCAACAGCAGTCCTAGAAGGCATACTAGCCAGCTCCAACTCTTCTTGACTGCCTCCACCCTTCTTCAGCTTTGTGAATCTACCCAAGTGTGATGACTGCAACAGTGAAACACAAAGAACATAGTACAGTTGTGTACACTTACCATAAATGTAGATGTTCGAGTGTATTCACTGTTCCCTCCAGCCCCCTTGTCTCACTCTCTCCTCTCTGTGTCTATTACTCACCCCTTCCAGGGGGTATTGGTATTGGTATTTACTTTTTACTGGTGGTGGTTTCCCCACCATAACTTAGCTCCCTATTTGGGGGGCTCCTGACATTTGGGGCAAGAAAAACCTGATGTAATGGCATCGGCTGCCTGTTTTTATACCCCTGACGACCTGATGTCAGTCCTGGAGCGATAGCAACTGACACAGAAATGCTAAGTCTCTGGTATTTGGGCCGACTGAGGGCTACCTGCAGGCAGATAAATCCGTGTGATGACTGCAACAGTGAATACACTCGAACATCTACATTTATGGTAAGTGTGCACAACTGTACTTTCTACCCTCTGACAGGCACACTCATTTAATTTGTTTGAGTAGCTCCTAACACTTTTCATTTTTCAGCCATTTCGGAATGTAATAATGTCCTGAAAAGCTTAAAAGTCATGTTCCTTTCAGTGTTTAGTGCGCTATGTGTCTGTCTATTTTTTAGTGTCTCATTCAAAGAACCATCAGTCTCTACTGAGAAGAGATCTAAAGCTTCCCTAAGCTCTGGAAAGCTGAAGTCTGTTTTTTCTAAAAACTGTCTTGTCTTCCATTATCTGTCACTTTGATGGAGTCTTCTGCTCTAAAGTATTGTTGTAAAGGAGATTTCTTCATAAACTGTGTACTATGTAAAAACTCCTTCTGCTTTTGCTGTAGAATTTACCACTCTTGCAAAAAAAAAAAACCTTGATCAGCCTCAAACTGTGGACACCAGGCAGAGCCACCAAGCCCCTGTGCTTACTGTTTCTGCAAACTATTGATTTCTGCAACTGTCTGAAGTCATTGTTACGGCACAAAACAAAAGATATTCAGTCTTGAACCATTTGCTATGCTCTTTTGCATGGGGCAGATTGGACATTTATCTTTCCTATATCCTATTTTTCATTGGTGCAGGTGTATCTACTGTCCATGGTTCAGTTGCTTTCCTCTGTTTTGTTCTTCCAGCGCCAGCAATAAGAATGCTCGCACTAATATTTTTACTGTCACTGCTGGCATCACATTCCCTGGCGCTATTTTTCCTAGTGCTCTGTTGTCAGTTTCAGTGATGTGTCTCAAGTGCCATTTTTTTTACATAGTTTCTTTTAGATCTGTTTTTTTAGATCTGTTTTTTGTGTTATCAGTTATGTCCGTGCCTAGGACAATGCTGAGATTTTCAGCATGGGGACTGTGAGCCCCTGCTTCCATCCCATTGTGCACATGAGCTATAGGGGTGTCTCTGTGATCTGTAAACCCTCCCCTAGGTGGCTGACATAGACACCATGTCACCATGGTACATCCTGTGCCCTTCCTGTGATATACGCATGGTACCACAAATAGTTTATTTATAAATTAGGGCCACATTTTGCTGTCTGCCAAGGTCGATCAGAAGGATACAATGAATGTGGTTCTTGTCTTTCTTTATGTTCAGCTAGTTATTTGGCTGAAAATGTAGATAGGTACAGAACAAGAAAACTGTGTTTGTGTTGCATAATATCCAGCATTGAGTTTTGCAGTCTTCTTTTTGTGTGATAGCCATAAGAGCCATGGAGTAGCGTAATCCAGGTTATTGAGCTCTAACATTCTCCAACTATTTTTTTGGGCTGTAAGACTGCACTAATTCTAGCTATTTTTAATGTCTCACCAACTTTTATGCATAAGATAAAACTATTGAGTTGCTGTATTCTAGGAGGAATAATAGTTCATTTTAGTGATGTGAGCTGATTTATGGCTATAAGCTACAGAGTTTGCAGTGGTACTTAGTGAAGCAGATCTCATTCTTGCAGTGACAGCAGCCAGCAAACCCCAAGTCATGTTGAAGCACTGGTGAGAAAAACACTGTACACAGAGTCATGCATGAATTCTCACCAGACCTGCTGGCAAAGAAGTAATCACATAATTTGAAGAAAAGTTTCTTGAAACTCTTGTTTTATTGTATACTTTTAACATGTCTGAGAAGATGGAGAAAATTGCTGTTTACAGTTATAGTCATCTTCTAAAAATGTATTCATCCAGCGTCTGGCAAAGAGAAAAGAAAAACGATTGCAGTGTAAGCCCGTTTTTGTAGTTGTCTTAGAAGAGTGACCCAAAACTGTCCACTCAGACTACAATCCCTTGCATACCTCCAGAGCCCTGTGCAATGTTATTTATGTTTTTCCTGCTTCATGACGTGTACCAGGACAGTCTGCACCTATTATGGTGATGCTGTAATAAAAATAAGCTTTCGGCCACACAGTAAACATTCCAAGGTTATAATCCAACACCACTTTGACTAGCTTTAGTAAATACAGCAAGTTTATAGTCCAGCATCAGGCTGACTAGCTTTAGTAAGTATTCCATCATCAGGTTTAGTTTTAGTAAGTATTCCAACATCAGGTTGACTAGCTTTGGCAAACATTCCAGTTTATACTTCATTATCATATTTGCTAGCTTTTTGGTGAGTGCAAATACTTGCTAGTAAAATATTTCACTTCAGAACAGAGTCATTTACCTTACTACTTACATTAACACCTCATGGCCATTAGCAGCATCTTATAATTGCCTCACAACTTTACCTCTGTACACCTCATTTAAATCATAAAGTGTAGTAACTATGTTGTTCTATGCATGTGGGGGCTGAAGATAAAAATCCTGCAGTGTAAAAGCTAGAATCTATCCTAATGTTCATTCAGCAGGGACTATACACTGTTAAAACTATTACATTAGCCTTGCTATAGTCTACAGTGCAATTATGTTGCTCTGGGATACCATACCCATTAGCAAAAAAGTGTCATTTTTTTCTAAAAGGGTTTTCTTGTATGCGGAGGAGTTTTAGGACTTGTTAGCAACATCATATCCCATTTCATGTCTGTAGTTAGAGATAATTTTGCAACAGCTGAACAGCCCTTAGACAGTGATGCTGTCTAAATTCTAAAAGTTAAGTTGTTATGCATTTTAAACTTGTTTTGGAATCTGCGGAGGCTGTTGTGTGTTACATCTCCAAGACTTTTCATGCTCTGAAGTATTCAGCAGGGTAAACCGAGAGCAGTAACCAACCCTGAACATTCTTATTTCTTCTTTTCTGATCTGAATTATGAATAAGAGGCTCCACTTCCAGAAATATTTCTTCCTTTTTATTTAGCATTCTACAGACTGTTACATTTGGCTGTTATGATGCTAAAGGGAAGATTTGCATATGGGAGGGAGACTTGGAAACAGTTTAATAACTTGCATGTCTTTTTAGCTGTGTTGCTGCTAGAACCTCCTGTTGTGTAAATAGCAATGTCACTGAGACTGTCTTTCTTATGTTGTGAATCACATAGCTGAGTGCCCCGTGCAGATGTTTTTCATATTAATCACTGCTGCAGTAGCCTTGCCTGTATGGGTAATATCCTGCCAAGGATGTAACAGTCGGCCAGCTTCCAAAGCTTCAGGGCACCTTCCATGTGCCCAAACTTTCAAGCAGCTCAAGCTGAGTTGAGTAAAAGATAAGTTTGCATGCAAAGCCTTTCAGAGCTTTCTTGCTGCAGAGGATTATGCTCCTCTGAGGCTTTTGAGGATCAACGGTTGGCTTCTGTTTACTTTTGCTGGGCAGATAAGTTCTCTTTGGGGGAAAAAAACTTTCATTATCTTATATTAAAAAGAAGAAAAGGAACCAACCAGCAAGGCTAAAAACCATGACATTTATTAGGTAAGGACTTTCCCACACTAGGCGCTTATTCAGACCATGAAACCGATTAAAACACACCATTTAAATAACAGAAATCATTGATCAATAAAACAATAAAATTCATTAGTCAATGAAACAATCTGTGTGATCTCAAAGCTGGCTTTAAAGGCACAGCAGCATTTAGTCCTAAGCCCTTATCAGCCCAAAGTGTAATAATACACTTCATTTCAGCTACCTCAATCTCATTTATAATGTCTACCCCTCTCAAATCCTTATTAATCAAGTGTAGCACCATGAACCTAAAAGTATGTGTAGAGAAGGAAGCAACATGTTTCGCAAGAGCATTGAGCATATTACCATTCCGTATGTCTCGAAGATGTTCAAGCATCCGCTTCTTAAGGGAGCGATTTATCTTACCAATATAAAAACTAGAACACACACTGCAGATTGCTAAATAAACTAAATTCACACTTTTGCAGTCTGCGTACAATTTGGGTGTATACCTTTTCTTAGATAAGGGATGAATAAAAAAACTTTTCAAATGAGATCATACTACAAGCTTTACAAGAACGGCAAGGGAATGTGCCTGATCTGTCAGATCTTTAAACTGTTCCTGTTTTGGAGCCATAGCATAACTGTCTTAAGTGATGGACCATTCTTGAAGCTAAAACTTGGCTGATCACCCACTGTTTGTTTAATACTGTCATCCGTCATAAGAATTGGCCAGTTATGCCTGTAGTAAGTGTCAGAACTTGAAGCAAAGACTCTGTTACAGAGACATGAATACTGTGAAGAACCCCCGTTAGTAAGAAGAGGGGGACTTTTCCCTACTATAATTGCTCTTGCTGTAGATATTTTCTAAATTGTACTGAATTTGTACATCCTAATACAAATAGAAAATTTGATTTTAGCTGTCGTGCAACTTGTAATGCAAAAGTATAGTATGTTTGGCTACTTGTCTTGTATGTCCGGGGTTTTATGTAGGTAAATGTAATAGGAAATTTAAAGAAAGAATAATAGAGCATTTATTCTGATATAAGAAGAGGGGTTATTACTAATTTCCATGCTAGACATGTTAAAAAGGCTGACAACATATATTTAAATTTAGGGTTATTCAGATAATAGTACCAAAATTATGAGGGGGTGATCTTAGTAACAACACAGAAATAGCTGGCTTTAACTGGACACTGAGACTGGATGCCAATAAGCCACCAGGTTTAAATGCTGCTATAAGCATTAAACCAATCTTAAAATATGTAGAAATATTACATTATATATTTACATTTGTTTATATATTAGTTCAGAAATTATTGCTACACCTTTAATTATAGGATTTGAGCTTATTAATGTTACAATTTAAGCTTTTTGAATTGTCAGGGAATGATGATCGGTGTCTTTTGTCATGTGACTAGTATAAAGTTATTGAATGTGGTTAGTTTGTGCATGCATTGACTAAGGGAGATATCCTGAAAGCTTTGCTTGTGTGAGTTTTATTTCATTTAATAAATTCTTTTGGCGTCATGTTCCGTCATTCTCTGTTACTTTGCCACATGTTGTTGTACCTCAGACCACTTATCTTTTACCCCAGATCCAGCTGGTGTAGCACCTACAGTCGCTGTGCACCCAGGGGTTAGTCACATCCTTTGCGGTTGTTGGAGTCCCATCAATGGGCAAGTGAGTGCCACTATTGTTGGTCTTGGGAGAGGGAACAGTGAAGGTTTCTCTGCTGTGCCCATCCCTGGGGAAGCAGCTGCGGCCATTAGTAACACAGTTGGCCCCATTTTTCCTATCCAGAAGTAACAGAAAACCAAGCATGTATCTACTCCTCCACAAATTTCTTTGTTTAGAAGCAGTTTACTTGGACTGGTTCAGTATTTAATTTAGGCTTTTGATCCTTCTTGTAGAGTATTTTTTGGTAAAAGAAAGAGAAATAGCTCTTTTTATTTATTTGTTTTCTATTGTAGAACACTGATTTCCATGGACATAGACTCGGCTCAGTAGCAGTGTTGTCTGGTTAAGTGACTTGCTAAGAGTCACACAGTTAAGCAGTGGAGGCTGGGGGAATCCAACCCTGCACCTCTGGACCACAGGAAACAGCTCATTAAGAGTTCCTTAATCCACTAAGCCAACTGCCAGACAGCTTTTCCTAAAGAGATTCAAGATTCTAAATCTGAACAGGAAGCTGCAGGGATGGGTTCAGAGTTTTGTCCTCAGATTTCTGAGACAGACTCAGAGGAGAGCTCAGTTTCTGATTCTCCCTGTGGAGTTCTTTGTTTCTCTGAGAATATTGCTAGGATGTCCCAGTGTTTTCAGTTGGAGAACACTGAGGTTACTAAGTCCCTCAGAAAATATGAGTTGTTACAGAACGATATTCCAGAACGTACACCAATTCCTCCTGTCCTGTCTGCTTTAGAGGATGTGTCTTACTGCCTGCAGTTTTCCTGATAGTCAGCCAACTGTCCCTGAAAAGGCAGATAGGATGCATAAAGTTCGTCAGTCTTTTTTATTATTATACTCCATTTCCAAACCTGACCCACCAGCTGTAGCCTTAATTGACTTCACTGCTAATAAGCTCTCAGATAATGTCAATTCTCCTCTTTCTAATAATGCAGAAATTATTGCTAGGTATGGGAAAAGTGTGTATTTCTGGAACTTTGATTTCCAGAATTTTAAATTGTCAGTCTCCTGTGTTAAAGTTTGCTCTAACAAATTGTGAAAATATGAGGAATGTTTTATTTACAGTTTCTTCTTGTGAAGAAAAATCTGCTTTAAATAAATTAGTTTCTTCTTTTGCATAGGTCACTTTTCACTGTTTGTAGTGTGTGTATGACTCTGATAATTTTTCCAGGGCAATGACTACTGGTACTGTTTTAAGGAGGTTTGCATGGCTGTATTCTTATAACCGCCCAGGTGTTATAAAAGATGATATTTTAAATTTTCCCTTGGATAGATATTTAGTGTTTGGCCCCTCTGCTGCAGAGATGGTCAAAAAGTATGATGAAATGGGCATGCTGATCTAGTGAATCTCTAAGATTGTTCAGCCCTTCCTCCTTTTTAAATTATCCAAGGGAGTTTCTTCCTTCTCATACATTTTTGGCAAAAAAACAGAATTAACAGTCTGAACAGAATTCGTGTAAGACGTTTTAGAAGAAGTGACAAGGAGGTTCCAAAAAGAAGTCTCAAACCTCCCAAAACCAAGGTCAGTCCAACAAGTCTGAATGACTATTCGGGAGACCATCCTGGATCTTTTTCTCTTCCAGAAAGTCTGAATCTCCGTTTTTCTCTTTAGCAACAGATTGTTTCAATCAAATGGGTTCTGAAAATCATTCATCAGGGTTACAGATGGGAGGAAATTCCTCCTTTCCGGAGGGGGGGGGTCATTTCTCATCCTGCAGACTACTGTTTTGTTTCCACCTGTTCTTCATAACATGCTGTCCCAAGGAGTGATAGAACCAGTTCCTCCTTCCCAGGTGGTGAAAGAGTTTTATTCAAGGATGTTCCTAGTGCCAAAGAACGAAAATGCTTGGGGACCAGTTTTGGATCATTCTTTTCTAAACTTGTTTGTGATGGTACCAGAATTCAAACTGAATTCTTCTTTCTCTTTCAAGTTTCCTGGTAACACTAGACTTAAATAATGCTTATCATCATATCTCTATTCATCCAGACTTCATGTGCTTCTTAAGGTTTCATGTGTTTGGATCACATTTTCAATTCTCTGCCTTACCCTTTGGATTCTCCACTGTCCCAAACTGTCCAGTTGCAGTTATATAGCTCATTTCAGGATATGGGGTAGCCACATTCTTTCCCATTTTTAGACATCATGCTTATCTTTGCAGAGTCTTTTCAATTGTCAAGTCTTGTACAAGCTGGGATTCCAAGAGAACATTCAGTGGTCTTTCTTGACTCCTTCACACAGGATTGGGTTCCTAGGATGTCAGCTAGTCACTTTAGTTCAAAGAGCTTTTCTTCCACAGGAAAAAAATAGATCTTTATTTAGATCTATAGCTAAGGTTTTCCACTCAGACTTTGGTCACTGCAAGGGAATACCTCACGATTTTGGGTCTTGTGGCATCTATGATTTTCATTATAAACCTGGCAAGTCTCCACATGAGAAAGATACATTGATATCTGAAATTTCTTTGGTCCCAGCATCAACACCCTTTATCTCATCAGATCACAGTACTGGAGTTTGTCAGAAGATAAAGTTTGGTAGAGACAACAGATGTCCTTAAATCCAGGCCTCCCTTTCTTCTCCATGCTGCAAAGCAGTCACTCACCACAGATACTTCGGACGTTGCTTGAGGAATAGTTTCGGGAAGAATAAAATTGCAGGGGGTGTGGGACACCAAGGGCAGACAAAACCACAACAGTGGATATAAAAAGTATACACACCCCTGTTAAAATGCCAAGTTTTTGTGATATAAAAAAATGAGACCACAGTAAATCATTTCAAAACTTTTCCCACCTTTAATGTGACCAATAACCTTTACAAGTCAATGGAAAAACAAACAAATCTGTTAGGGGAAAAGATATAAAATATAAAAAACGTACAATAAGCTGGTTGCATAAGTGTGCGCACCCTTAAACTAATACTCTGTTGAAGCACCTTTTGATTTAATTACAGCATTCAGTCTTCTTGGGTACACACCTGCCATCAGTTAAAGAGACTTTGATTAACTCCAAATAAAGTTCAGCTGTCCTAGTAGGATTTTCCTGACATTTACTCAGTTACCTGCTACAGCAAAAGCCATGGTTCGCAGAGAGCTTACAAAGTATCAAAGGGGTCTCATTGTTGAAAGGTATCAGTCAGGAGAAGGGTACAAAAAAAATCCACAGCATTGGATATATCATGGAACACAGTGAAGACAGTCATCAAAAAGTGGAGAAAATATGGGACAACAGCACAAAAAAACTGGACCTCCCTCCAAAATTGATGAAAAGGCTAGACGAAAACTGGTAAGGGAGGCTGCCAAGAGACCTACAGCAACACTGAAGGAGCTGCAGGATATTCTGGCAAGTATTGGTTGTGTACTGCATGTGGCTACAGTCTCCCGTATTCTCCATATGTCTGGACTATGGGGTAGAGTTGCAACACGGAAGCCTTTTCTTACACAGAAAAAAATCCAGGCCTGGCAAAAATTTGCAGAACAAAACATCAAGTCTCCAAAAGCATGTGCAAAAATGTGTTATGGTCTGATGAGACCAAGATTGAACTTTTTAGCCACAATTCCAAAAGGTATGTTTGGCGCAAAAGCAACACTTCACATCACCAAAAGAACACCATCACCACGGTGAAGCATGGTGGTAGCAGTATCATGTTTTGGGGTTGCTTTTCTTCAGCTGGAACCGGGACTTTAGTCAAGGTGGAGGGAATTATGAACAGTTTCAAATACCAGTCACTTTTGGCCAAAACCTTCAGGTGTCTAGCTGAAGATGAAGATGAATTTCACCTTTCAGCATTAGAATGACCCCAAGAATACATCCAAATCAACAAAGGAATGGCTTCACCAGAAGAAAATTAAAGTTTTGGAATGGCCCAGCCAGAGCCCAGACCTAAATCCAATAGAAAATCTGTGGGGTGACCTGAAGAGGGCTGTGCACAAGAGATGCCCTCGCAGTCTGACAGATTTGGAGCATTTTTGCCAATATTGCCAGGTTAAGATGTGCCATGCTGATGGACTCCTACCCAAGAAGACTGAATGCTGTAATTAAATTAAAAGGTGCTTCAACAAAGTATTAGTTTAGGGGTGTGCACACTTATGCAACCAGCTTATTGTATGTTTTTTATATTTTTCCCCTAACAGATTTGTTTGTTTTTCAATTGAATTGTACAGGTTGTAGGTCACATTAAAGGTGGGAAAAGTTTTGAAATGATTTATTGTGGTCTCATTTTTTTATATCGCAAAAACCTGGCATTTTAAAAGGGGTGTGTACACTTTTTATATCCACTGTATGTGCTTGAGTCTGCCCTTGGTGTCCCATACCCCCTGCACTTTTATTCCTCTTGAAACTATCCACTGTACATATCAAGGAGATGCTTGCTCTGATCAGAGCACTCAACTCTCTGAGCCATCTTTGGTCCCTGGGACCTCTTCAAGTGATTACAGATGGTGCCACAGTCATGTGGTACATCAACATGCAAGGGAGAACCAGATTGTACCCCCATTGGTGACTAGTCATGTTAGCTTGGGATATAGCTTCACAGCACAGTCTCAATTTAGAGGGATCCTACATTCCATCAGAGCAAAATTGTATGGCAGATAAACTGAGCAGGACAAGGGTAGATAGTCATGAATGTAAAGTAGATCAAGAAGTCTTCCAAGATTTGATCCATTGTTTGCAAAAAACACACATTCAGGGCTAGTTGTTCTCTGTTTGTACAGTATTTGTGTAAGTTACTATCATATCGACTTACTTATTCCTCAGTCCAGTTTCATTTATTGGCCATTTCATTACGTCTGCCCATAGATCCTCTTCTTCCAAGGCAGTCTCATGTCAAAATGCTCTTGAAAGGGGTTTTGCATAAGAGGCCTCCAGGTAAACCAGTGGCCTATCATTGGGACCTTAATTTTGTGTTAGAGGAACTAACACTTGCTCCATTTGAACCAGCTACTCTGGCTGACTTCAGGTTCTTAACATGGAAAACAGTTTTATTGATTGCTCTGACCTCTGCATGAAGGGTGTCTGAGTTGCAAGCTCTTATGGTGGGTCAACCCTGCCTCTATTTCCAAAGGGACAGGGTTTCTTTGAGAATTAATCCTAGTTTTATGCTTAAAGTGGTATCCAACTTTTCTTTAAGCCAGTCTATCCATCTCCCTGTTTTCTTTCCTTGACCTAAAAATGAGGAAGAAAGGATACTCCATACCTTGGACACTGATACTGTCTTGATAGAACTTAATCTTTCAGATCTTCAGATCAATTGTTCTTTTCTTGTGAAGGTAAAAGAAGGGACAACTGGTGTCAAAACAGACTATTTCCAAATGGTTGTTTAATATTACTTTTTGTTATACTCACAATGACAAATCTGTTCCTGTCAAGGTCAAGGCCCACTCTGTCAGTGCCTTGGCTTCATGTGTGGCTTTTTGGAAAGAATTGGATTCTAGAAGCATTGTAGAAGCTGCTACTTGGTCCTCTGTACATACTTTTACAAAGCACTATGAGCATGATTCCTTCTCTAAGTTTAAATCAAGCTTTGCTTGGACCATTCTTCTGGGGCTCCTGGACCCTTCTTCTTTCTCCTTTTAAAATGTAGTTAGCTGTGGTAATTTCCCCGTATTGCTAAGGCTACTGCAGCAGTGATCAAAATGAAGAATATAGTACAGTTGTGTTAGTAAAACTTACCATAACAGTAGATGTTCAAAAGATTACGGCTGCAGTAATGACCCCTTCCCTCCATTCACCTTGTTTTCTTATGCCAGAGTGTGGACATTTATTTACTTATTTTTGTTATTCCTAGCATTGCCCTTTCAAGGCTTAGCCTCCCTCTCTCTGCTGTCAGGAAAGCTCTGAAGGGCTTTGTGTCCAAACTTGTCTTTTAGTCAGCTCGGCTCAAGCTGCTTCATCATTTGGACACATAAAAGGTGCCCTGAAACTTTGGAAGCTGGCCGAATGTCTTATCCTTGGGCAGGATCCAGCCCACATTGCCAAGGCTACTACAGCAGTGATCATTCAAACATCTACTGGTATGGTAAGTTCGCTTACAGAACTGTTCTTTTTGTAGGGATTGATTATTCACAAGACTAAAAGAATAAACGCCCTGGCTTTGCAGATTTGGTCAGTTAGGGCTTCAGTGTAACATGGAGAGTGATGGAACAGCCATATATTGTATATATTTAAAATACTGTACTATCTGCATTTTGTTGACCATCATTTTTTTAAGTTGCTGGTCTGAAAAACAAGAGTGTAGGAATTTCCAAAACAAATGGATAAAGATACGGTTGACTGCATTTTTCAAACACAAAGTTGAATGC
Source organism: Protopterus annectens (assembly GCF_019279795.1). NCBI lineage: Eukaryota > Metazoa > Chordata > Ceratodontiformes > Protopteridae > Protopterus > Protopterus annectens. The sequence continues at coordinate 198,214,367 of NC_056745.1, forward strand.
ATTTGCAAAACTGTTTTTTCTTTTAAACATCTGCTAAAAGGAGCTGTATTGGCCATGATTATTAAGATCCATAAATATTCACAAAGGTGTCTTTGTTTTTTTTTTTTTTTCAAATGCATCCATCTGGAAAATATTCTCTTGTTTTAGAAGCAATTTTTTTCTTTGCATTTTGTCTTGTAAAACTATTTTAATTCACTAGACTTGATAAGAACAGGGTGAAAATTAACATCCTTTCTGGTGCCTGAATCCAGAATGTTGCTTGAGTCTTAGACTCTTCCATCCGAGAAGTGCAGGTAAGAACTAGTGATGGCCCATGTCAGGGTAAATGACCTTAGGAAGTCTACCAAAGGGAGATGCAGAAAGATATGTTTGACTTTTCTCTGCTTGTGTTTGAGGCAGGGAAGACACTGGTATTGAGTGGTATTTTACCATCACCTTGAATAATGCCTGTACTCAATAATAAGTTAAGTGACTTAGTAGTTGTTGTCATTTAAGTGGGCACTTGTATGTGTCTACCTGGGACATGATAGATCACAGGCAGACGTGCTTTAACAAAGATGGTCTGTCCCTCTGTTATCAGGGCTTTTGCTTTCTGTCCGAGGCATTTGCAACCCCTCCCGTGGCTTTTTTTAGGCAGAATTAGTGTTAATTGAAGATGTTCTGGTCTAGCAAATTCTAATTTGGAATATTTCAAGGTAACTGTACTCAATGCCAGGAGTCTCAACAGAAAAATGTGTCCAAATTTGAAGTCTTTTTTGCAACTTGAACATGTGCATTTTTATGCAATTATGGAAACATGGTTTGATTGTAATTATAAAACTCCCTGTATTCCTGGGTTTAGCACCTCTGGTGCTGTCAGTCCTATGGGCAACAGAGGAGAGGTATCGGTCTTTGTTAGAGATCTCTAATTTTGTGGAAAATTCCTTGTGACATTTGAACTTCTGAAAGTCTGTCACCATAAACAAGGTTAACTGCCACTTTATTGCCAGCTATAGGACTCCATTTATGACCTCCATGGACCACAAGATCTGTCTTGGTACCCTTCCTAGCCAGAACCATAGCTACTTTGTCTGGTATCCTGTACAGTTCCCCAAAGTGGTACCTTTTTGACTCTAAGATGAGGAGAAAGCAAAAAATAAGTAAATAAATAAATAAATGTTTTCTCAAAGCTGAGGACCAGAAAAAGCTCTTTTTACAGTTAACATGCCACTCATTAAGTGTTTCAGCTATGACAGGAAATGCAGTATTGACTTTCTTTGCTGAATGCCATTCCTGGATTGCCACACCATTGAAATCAGCCATTCAAGCCCCCCTAACACCTTGCACCCCAGCACAGTTGTTCCCTTCTTCTTATGTGTGCCTCTATACCTGACATACCTATAAACCCTAAAACACATAACCTGGGTAATTTTAGTTATCTACAGTAAATGAGCTGATGTACACTGCAACAGGAAAACATGCCCAAAGTTTCCACAACTTTATAAACAGAAACGTCCTAGAATAATCAGTGAACATTACAACCAGGGGACAGAATATCCTGGATTTTGTCCTTATGGGGCTGCGGTAGCGTTGCCTCACAGCAAGAGGCTCCCGTTCGATTCTCGGCTAGAGTGCGGGGAATGCCTTCTGTGTGGAGTCTGCATGTCCTCCCTGCAGTTGGGTGGGCATTCGAAAGACGTGCGTAAATGGGCAGGCCTTCATTGAAGGTTGAACATTGAGCTGGCACCTCGGTGTTCGTGAAAATCTGCTGCCAATCATTAGCGGACCGGAGTTCCGCTGTGGTGACCCCTAACTGGGAAAAGCCAAAAGACAACAACAATATCTCAAGATGGGAAAGGAGTGCACATACACACAACACAAGCACACCAAACAAACAGCAATCTACACACATACACCTAAACTCTTACAAGTAACCCTATCCTAAACTATACATACACCACTAACTATCCACTGTCATGTCACCCTGAGTGTTTAATTTATTCACTGAATACATTGTGCAAAATGCTGTATTAGATAAGTCACTTATTAGAACTGAAATCGCCAGAGAAATGTTTACAAACTCTGATATTCAGATAATGGCACTGTGATGACTAAAGTGAGGAAGAATTAAATAGCATGTTGGTGAAGATGAGTGCGGAAGGCAGAAAAGCTGGCTTACTGCTCGATATAAAAAAAAACAGGAATTATGTAGGCATGTATACCTATATATATAAAGATATACATGTGCAGGGACTTTGAAGATGGCTGTACACTGATTAACAGCTTGACTTCAGTTTTCCCAGTGTGAAAAAAGAAAGTAGGAGATAAGGGCTAGTAATTCCACCAGTTTTAGTAAAATTTAGTTACTAGCTAGTAAGTACGCTGCCTGGATGCCAACAAAAAAGAAACTTAGAGAGCCTGTAAGAAAATCAACTAGAAAAGATGAAGATAAAATGGTGTGACTGGGAAGAATCATGCAGCTGTTCAGCAAAAAGCAGTTCAGGCTCCAGTATTTGGTGCAATAGATGGCTTCCAGTAATTTAGAGGAAAAAATAAACAAAATGTACTCAGAGCTGTACATCAACTCAAATAAAAAAGGCTGGAAAAATGGAAGGAGCTTTAAACAGCTGTTCAGATGGGATCTATATTAGAACACTGAACATTCAAAATGTCGAATGTTCTAATATCGAACCCTAGCAATTGAAAAAAAAAAAACATCGAACATTCGGAACAGCAAATTTTTTCCTAGGGAAAAAATTTGCTGGTCCAAAACACATACACACAACACAAGCACACCAAACAAACAGCAATCTAAACACATACACCTAAACTCTTACAAGTAACCCTACCTTAAACTATACATACACCACTAACTATCCACTTACCTTAACCCAAACCCTAAGGTCCTTCACTATCGCACAGTCACCTCACACGCCCTAACTCACCTAACCCACACATCCACACAATCGCACACTTACCTGACCCGCGCCCTAACCCTAACTCACTTAACCCGCCATAACCCACACAATCGCACACTTACCTGAACTCGACCCGTAACTTTCCACCAGAGCACTGAAAATACCGAAGCAACAGAAACGGACAACTGAATTCTTTCCCTAGGAAAGAATTCGGTTTCCTGTTACGATATTTTCAGCGTTTGCTGAAAATGGGTCGATATTAGAACACTCGACATTTCAAATGTTCGGTGTTCTAATATAGACCCGTTCAGATGAACTGATAAAACTGAAAAAAATCAGAGTTTGAAATGAAGAAAAGGCTGGCTTTACTATGAGTGTGCTCAAGAAGAGCTGTTTAAAAAACGGCAGAATTAGAGGACAAACACACAGAGAAGACCTGAGATTTTCTGCTGTACCTTACAAACTAGAAGGAACAGACTGTATTAATTTTATGAAAGAACATATAAGCAACTGGACTGGTATTCCACAACAGGATTTGTTAATTGAAAGGGCACATTGTGTGTGTACTCCAGACCTGGCCAGGAAAACAGCCAAGACCTATATTAGTAAAAATGCAATCATACCAGCAAAAAGTTTTGATCCTTACAAAACTGTGACTGAAGGGCAAAATATTAAGCATTGGAGAGAGTTGAGTGTTTGTGGAAAATGATTATTCACCATATACCAGGCAGAAGAGAAACAAATTTATCCCAGCAATCATGGAATGTCGAGAGAGTAGGTGTGAGATTCAAGCCACTGTATCAAGCTGTCTTCAGAATGTTTTTTTTTTTCCTGGAGGATCAAAGACATTTTGTGATGAAGAACAGGCTAAGGAGGAAATACAAAAGTCTGTTCAACATAAAGTGTGCCATTAAACAGAAAGTGACTGTTTCTCATTTTTTTGTTAATAAAGCTCATAGAGAGACTTTGCCAGTGAAACATCTTCCAGTATTCCAAAGCAAAATGCTTAAGAGACAGAAGAAAGCACAAGAGTTGACTAAAAGAATTGAAAGTACCTTGGACTTGAACCAGAGTATATGGCTGAGAAATGGAGAACAGGAAGAAAACCAACAACACCACAATTGGTTAAAAAATGTGAGATTATAAAGCATCAGTCACATTTGTGAAATATGTCTCTACAAGAAAAAGCGGCTGAGAAACATTTTATTTTTGTTGACATTGTTAAGCTTATGGAAGGAAAAAGCATGTACCCCACTTCATGTCTTTAATGTTAGGACAAGAAAAAGGAAAAAAAAGAAAGTAACTGTATGTAAAAGAATTTTTGTTAACATTATTTGTATACAACATTTCATGATATAAATTGCATGTTCCATAGTAAAGCATTTTTCAGTGATTGTTGCATATGATAAAGATACTAAAGTAAACAAATACTTTTTTTTCTTTTTTTAGTTTAAAGAAAATGTAGGCATTACAATGTAAAAACAGACAAAGGGCTGGACAAAAGCATGTTTAAGTTAATATGCTGTAATCTTGGGCTGTTTGGGTGGGTGATGGGGTGTAAAAGTGCACTGTTTATAATATATGCAGAGTTGATGTTTTCTCTTACTTTTGCATAGGTGAATATCTGGATTATGCCCTTGCTTAATCTGATAACAGTTTTTTTGTGTAAAAGTGTCTGTGAAAGTAATGGAAAGTTTTCCTTTCTCAATTGAATGTTCAGTGTGAGGTGAAAAATCAGCAGCAGAGGGCAGCTGTACTTTCTGGTCTTATATTTCCATGGAGATACGCTGAGTACAGATGAAGGCAATAAATCTCGAGAGGTCTGAACATTGTTTGCTGAGATAAACATAAAATTAAAAGGTACAAGTGCAAGTGGCTTAGTAAAAAAATAAAGTTTGAAATTATTGAACGTGAATAATAGCAGCTTTTTTTCCTGGTACCTATGTACTTCAGTGTATTTACTAGAACAGTACATAATTGAGACATCATAGTCTCAGACCTAGCTGTGAGGCCTATGGCACCTCACTTCCTCCAACATATCTTTAAACATACCTTAAACCTCCCTCTATTACATTTTTAAATTACGATAGCACATGCCATGTCATGCCATTAAAAAAAAATGTCTGTGTACATCTTCTCCCAGTCAGCGATCATTGTTGTCAACTTGGCCCCTTCCCTCAAAGAAGCAATACATGTAAATCAACACACACTATATGTAGATTGATAGCTGATTTGGATAGAATCAACTATTACAATCATCTCTAGTGAAGCAGTCGACACACATCTTAAACCAGTGGTTGCCTCAGTCATCTGCAAGCAGTGGTCAACGAAGGCTGTCCGTGATCAACAGAGATGATGCTGAAGACCTGGAAAGTGACAGGAGAGAAAACACAAGAGTTCAAGGACATACTCAGGGCTCCAACACTTCAGGAAGAAGAGGAAATAGGTGGAGTTGAAGAACAGAAAGAATGGCAGCACCTCAAAACAGCATGCGTCAGGACTATAGAACAAACTAGAAAATGAAACTCAAACCAAAAGCTGTAGATGGAATGAAGGAGCGAACACAATTCTTTAAGTACCTTTGTTCAACTTTATTCTTCATGAACTTCTTCAGAAAAAAAGTTAACCTCTCAAAACACACCTCTTATAAGTTACATCACATGACTTTCATGATACTTTAAATTAAAGGTATAAAATCATACTATAAAAATAAAGGGGATTATATAGGGAACACCAATTTGATTTTAGAATGCAAGGAGTCATTGTGGCAGATCAGTTTGGCAGCAGATAGAGCCCCTGGTCTGAATGAATGTATTAATATTAAGTGTTTTTTAGCACTAAAATAACATTCAAATCACAACAATATGATGTTTTTATATTAAGGCATTTTTTATGAAGCTTTGACATTCTAAGCTGCTTGGAAAACAAGACAGTTTTTTTATTTTTATGGTAAGATTTTATACCTTTAATTTAAAGTATCTTGAAAGTCATGTGATGTGTGATCTTACTTATAAGAGGTGTGTTTTGAGAGTTTAACTTTTTTCTGAAGAAGTTCATGAAGAATAAATTTGAAACAAAGTACTAAAAGAATTGTGTTCGCTCCTTCTTTCCATCTACAGCTTTTGGTTTGAGTTTCATTTTCCAGTTTGTTGTGTGACTATAGAACAAGTATGCTGTTAAGTCAGGTGTAGAAATAAGATGCATAAGGAAAGCTGGTGGTGGAAGGCAGAAGTCCAAGAAGTCCTGGAAAGGTAAAAAGAGTGCAGGAAAAAGAGGGAGATAAAAAAAGACTGACCAAGCAAAGGAGGAGTATTGGTTGACTAACAAAAAGGCTGAGAGAGCAAATAGCAAGACATCAAAGGCACATAGAAAGGTAATGAAGATACCCTTTTTAAAGGATACCAGCAATATCCTGCTCACCAGTTCACAGGAAATCAGAGTCAGGTGAAAGGAGTACTTTCCCATCCCTTTTGAATAAAGAAAATCCCACAGAAGATGTACTGCCTCAGACACAGCCTATGATGGGAGAAGAAGAGGAACTCAACCTAGAAGAATAAACAATAGTACTAAGGAAAATGAAGTCATGGAAAGCTGCAGGCACAAATGAGGTTATGGCAGATATGATCAAGATGTTGGGTGACAATGGCGAAATGGCCCAGACTGTATTTGTAGCAGTATGGAGAGAAAGATGTATTCCAGTTGACTGGAGAATAAGTATACTGGTGCAGTATACAACAACAAAGGGGACATTAACAGCTGTAGGCAATATTGAGGCATCAAAGTCTTGTCAAAATGCTTGAAAGTTCTTGAGAGGATGACTGATAAACAAATACTCAGAGTAGTAGGAAAATAAGATGGGAAATGAGTAGTTAGTATTCAGATCAGGATGCAGAACAACCAAAATGATGTTTGCAGAGAGAAGAAACTAGAGATGAGTAACGAGTCCAAGTGGGCATTCCTAGACTTGGGGAAAGCATTTGGTAGGGTGCCAAGAAAGTTGATTTGAACAATTTTGCAGTAGTTTGAAGTCCCAGAAACATTGGTAGAATTAGTGCAGACTATGTACATTGACTCAAGTATGACCAGTGTTTGGAATCACCGAGGGTGTGGGAGTGGGTGTGCATCAAGGTTCAGCTCTGAACCCACTGTTGTTCATACTAGTGATGGACTACATTAGCAAACTGGTAGGAAGGGGCAGATCAACAAAGTTGCTTTATCCAAATGGTGTGGCATTATCGGCAATCTCTGAGCAAGAACTTCAAATGAGAAGGGAATGGAATGCAAACCTGAAGGCACACAGGATGAAAATGAGTACAGATAAGACATTTATAATTGCAGCAAATAGAGCAAATCAGAAGAAGGTGAGAACTGAGATAAAAGGAAAAATAGTGGAACAGATAAAATAGCGGAACAAATTAGCAGCTTCAAGTATCTGGGAGGGTGGTTGAGGAGACATGAAGTCTGAATGAGGTATTCAAAGCTACAGTCAGTTGGGGCTGCAGCCAGCTGGCACAGTATCAGGGTTATTGTGTAACAGAAGATGCCAAAGAAGTTGTAAAGTAAGGTATACAAAATATTGTTGCGACCAGTACTGTTGTATAGTACAGAAATCTGGGCAATGAATGCAGAAAAGCTGACAAAACTAAGAGGTGATAGAAATGATGTGCCTGTGAGGCAGAGAAAGGACTGAGGACATTAGAGCAAAAGCTCAAGTAACCCCAGTTACAGAGTAGATCAGAGAGAACAAATTACACTTGTTCAGGCACATGTGCAGAAAAGCAAAAGGCATCTGATGAAGATGATTTGGGACAGATGGGAAGAAGACAGGAGGAAACAATGGCATCCAGCAAAGAGATGGATGGATTGTGAGAGAGAAGATCTTGACATTCACGCATGACTAACAAGGTACGAGAGTGGCATTGAATTGAGAGATGGCAACAGCTGATGCAAAACCCTGACCCTGTGTAGAAAAATGAAAAAAACGAGGGTTGAGGATGATAATGATGATTGGTGTTTGCAGGCAGTATCCCCCATTCACTTATCTCATGTGTAATTCTAATGAAAGCCCAAAAGTGGAATCCAGAGCTAGTAAAAGTTACTGTACAGTTCTCTTCCATTTGTAGAATTTCATAGTTCAATGAGCTATGTAATGGCCATGGCTATTTTCATTGGGCATTTGTGAGTTTTTTATTGTGGTAATTGTGATAATGAGTCTACTCGGCGGGAATGACTCTGAAGTATACTTGTACAATGCATTGTCCTAACATTGCAGGTATACGCACCAGCCAGCCTGTAAAAGGAGAAAGGATGCATGCATTACAGAAAGAGTCTGAGGTAGCCACAAATGACACTGTACAAGTACCCAGCACCCACACAAGTCTTAAAGGCAAATCACCATTGAAAGAGTACCCCCCACCCCCATGTGGTGGTGTAAGTATGGTAAGGCCAGACAAAATGGGGGGGGGGGGCAAAATGAGTCAGTTAAGTGCTTGACTTGGCAAGGTAGTTAAGGGAACTGAATTGAATAATTCATGGGTTAATGGCAGTGAGAATAGCCCAACATTTCTCAAATTAAAAAAATATTTATCTGCATTAGGAATGGTCTACTGCATATGTACCTAATCTGCCTTTTGTGTATTTCTGTAAGGAGCCGTCTACAGTAAAGAATCTCTGGCTACTGGATAGTGGCAGAGCTGTAGCCTGTTCATCTCTTCCAGTGCCAATCCCCGAGCTGTTGCCCCTCAAAAGAGCACAAAACAAAGGTCCATTCTTTGACCTGGTGTTCCTGGTCTGCAAGGTCCTAATGCCACATCCAATATTCTGTGCTCTTTTCCTAAACTGAAGGAGTAAAAACGAGTCTTCTGCTTTAAAACTGTAGACAACTGCTTACCATGCTTGTTACACTGCACACTAAGTGCTGAAGCAGTTCCTTTCCTTCAGACCTGAGCACACAAACAGGAATGCTGGTATGGAAGTTAATACAGTACCCTATTGACTGATCAGCTTCTACTAGTCATGCCCTGTAATGCTTCTAGATGGTGGAAATCACTGGAAAGAGCTCTGTCCCACAGTTTCAGGGTCATTCTAACCTCCACTCAACTGTCCAAGTGGAGTTTATATCTTCTTGTGTCTGCATAGGTTTTCTGATTGGTAGTGTTCTGGTTTCTTCTTCCAAAAGACATATGGTTGATTGACTACACTAAAATGCTTAGTGTCTATGAGAGAAAGTGTGTGTGTGTCTGTGTGTGTGTGTGTGTGTGTGTGTGTGTGGTCCACAAACTACCCCCACTTGCCCAGTTAATAAATGATAAAGTAAGATTTTACTATTAAATAGTAATTACTATTGTATACGTATTACCAATATATTAACATATTTTCAGTCAAAACAGTACGAATGTAGTTTCATAAATTCAAGACTCTTATACAAGATGTTTAAGTTTTGTTTAATGTAATTTTAAAATGCATCTTTAATGACATTATAATCACTGGATGGGCAAAGTGGTCACTGACTAAAAGCTGCCAGTGAAAGTGTTTTTATGCCCATGTATCTCCCCCAACTGCATATGATGGTTGCACTAGAGCATGCTGTTAGAGTGCATCAGAAAAAAATGGTGCTTTTTGGTGGATGAGGGCATTCATCAATTTCACACAGTCTTACTGTAATTATGAATCTAAAGACATCACTTGGAGTGAGAAGCATGGAAGTTTATTTTTGATGGAAGAAACGGTGTTGAACTTGCTCATGTGCTTGTAAATATACAGATCCATTGATAATTGTTTTCATGATTCCCTTGCCATTTGGTTCATTTTATAGTTTGCCATCAGTCGTGTTAAGTGAGATATACTTTATTTTTATTTTTTTATTTATTTCACATTTCAGTTTCTATAAAATAAACAAGGAACTTTCTTCATAAATAGTAATTGCTTTTAACAGTTTGTGTCTGGCAGTTACAGTCTTTAAAACAACTTTTATCTTATCTAAGCAACAGACAACAAGCCGTTCTTTGGGACAACCATATCTCTTCCTTATTGCCTGTTTCTATTGGAGTACCACAGGGCTCCATTCTTGGCCACTTCTCTATTATTTGTTCAGCATCTACCTCCTCAGAACTACTCTCACTAACTCAAAACTACCTTTCAACTGTGTAGACCTGGTTTACTAGACGGCACGTACCCTCCTCAAATCTAAAAACTAAACTGCTCCTTTCACCCATTAAACTTCAACATCTTGTCAAATGACACCACTGTCATCTCTCCTGACCTGACAACAAAACTACTAGGAGTAACCATTGATAACAATCTCACTTTTGATCAACATACCAACAACATCATCAAAACAGTTAACAAAAAATAGGATCATTATACCCATCTGATATCTACTCTATCTTCACTAACCTTAAACTTTTAATCCCTTTATAGTAATCTTACCTCCCTTCGATCTTCTTCTGACTAACCTATTTATTTGTATTTCTACATTAATCCCTCTAATCTCTTGTTATACTTCTCTCTTCTCCCGAATAATGAAACTAACTGCTAATCTTAGCATTTTTTTTTTTGATGCTACTGACCTAGTGTGTGTATTGTTGTGTGTGTTGTAATATTTGTTGTTTTTATTACTAAATGTATATTCTTATTGTACTTACATTTTATTAATATGTCTTGTAGTTTAGTTTTATGTATGGAGATATATCCAGCTAGACTAGAAACAACTATGCTGTTCAGCTTATACTTCTCAGAAATACAGGCAAACACAGGAGGACTATGGCTAACCAAGCTCGCCAATGACTGCAAACTGGGAGCCAGCTGACACGGACATCCTCCAAAAGGGCCTTACTGAGACGGACACCTGGTGTCAAAGTCATGGCCTCAAGCTAAGTGCCAAAAAATGTATAGTCATCTCATTTGGGAAAAACAAAACCCCCATGAATTACCACATAGGTGGCAGCCCCCTTAATACAGAAGAGGTAATAAGAGATCTGGGGACCCAGGTAGATAGTAATATCTCCTTTGACAATCATATCCTACTGTGTTGTCCATCTAATTACTAAAGGGTTCGCAACTAGAAATAGAGGTTATAGTGCCCCTCTATTCGTCACTCATTAGACCCATCATAGAGTACAATGCCCCATTTGGGATGTACCTCACAAGACACTTCCAACAGCTGGAAAGACCACAAAAGTACCTCACCAAGAGGATTACTGGCCTCAAACATATGTCCTATACAGCCCGACTGAAAAAACTCCGGCTGTACTCAGTGGCATATCACTTACTCAGAGGTGATCTCTGCCTGACTTACAAAGCCATGTTCAACTCAGAATTGATGGACATGCTCCACCTAAAGAAATCTAAGTCACTACGAGCCACGCACTCTAGTGAGCTAAACCTCGCCACAACAATAAATAGAACATGCTGGAGGGATAGATTCCTGTCACAGAGACTCCCCATGCTTTGGAACAAAATTCCAAATTACATCAAGCAGACCCCCTCACTAACACTCTTCAAGAGAAACCTTGATGAGTGGATGGGTAACAGAAAATACACCCCTGGGATCAATTTATTGGCTCTGCTTGACAGAGGATCAGTTAATTAATCAATGGGGCGGCGAAAGCCACACACTCTGGCTAGGCTTATAAATGCCCTCTGGCAGATAGCCTAGTACCTACCTATGAACATATATATTTTTTTTGGCTGCAAGCCATAATATTTTTTCTTAATGTCACATGGTGTTAAAGGGGTAGCGTTGTCGCCTCACAGATAGACATTGTCCTGTTTGATTCTCAGCTAGAGCGTCTTCTGTATGGAGACATGCGTGAATGGGCGTAACTTCGTTGAAGGTTGTGCATCAGAGCTGGCAACTCGGCACGTAAAAATCTACTGCCAATCAGCAGACCAGAGTTCCGCTGTGGCGACCCCTAACCGGGAAAAGCCAAAAGACACAACAACAACATGGTGTCAAAGGAAATGTTAATTTTATGCCTTAATTTTCTTTTGCATTTGTGTTCATTAATCTTGCTGATCAATCTGCTTTCCGACACCTTCTGCATAAATATACATTAATATCTGTAGGCTTAGAAACAACTTCAGACTTTGCTTACTGTTGCTTTATTGTCCAGTTTACTTTTATTATTTATGTAGCCATTCTTGTGATTGTTTCATAATCTCTCTCTCCTTTTTTTTCACATCTGAGTTGAAGTACACTGTGCTAATAATGACATTTAAATTGTCATCATAGTTACCGGCTACATTACTTGTGAACTGAGAAAATAAACTAGTTTCTGTTCATATTGGGTATCCGTGGATACAAACATAAGCATTAACTTTTAGTTTGTGTGCATTAACTGCAAATGTTTTATTTATGTTGCATGAACTACACTTATCTCCTTATTTTACATTCTGTTCATCTTTTAAAGATGCTAACAACCCAGGGACTCCGTATCTGTAATTTGCTGCTATCATAGAAACTTATACTAGGCATAAGAGAAAACTGATAGCTTTATTCACTGAGATTTGTTTAATTTAACCATTCAGCATTCCTGCCCAGTTGTTTAGTAAACTGATACCACCTTCCTACAGTAGGTCATCTGTCCCTCTCTTGCATTAAAATTCTATGATCTGTGCATTCTAGCCCATAACTGTTCTATGCTGAAAATAATTGTTTTCTTCCAGCAAATCAGTTTGGCTTTGAATGTATAGTTGCAAAACATTGTTCCCCTTGTTTAGACAACTATTAAGTTTTAACTCCACGTGGCATACATTTTCAGAGCAAAGACAATTACCATGTCATAAAATAAACTGATGTCTCCATGTTTAGAAGCTGTTCTTCATCTGCATTTGTTTTCCATTAAACTGCTGTTGCCTGTGAATTAGACACTTTGTATGTTGAAAGTGCATTTGTGAATTACATTTATTTTGTGTTATATTAATATTAAATTTCATGAACATTACTACAAAACTTGCCAAATCATAAACTAAAGTGCATTAATGTAAAATGTTGGTTAAGAAAGTGAACCAGGAAGAATACCAGACAATTGAACTCCTAAATTATGTTCCACATATCATCATTGTCATCATCAACTGACTAATTTTCCCATTGTTTCATGAGGGGTTGAGGTGTCGTGCACATCCGTATTAGTCAGTATGGACAAATCACCTACAGCCAATGCTTACACCAAGTGGCTAGCCAGCAGCATTTAATAACAAGGCATTACACCGGCAGTGTATTAGTTATGGAGCAAATGATTGCAATGCATTTCCTTCATCTTGTATGTCCTGAACCACTGTTCCCTTGTTTTTAGTCCTTTAAGTGTACTCATGAAAAAGTTGCTTTGCTGACTTCCCTCACAAAATGAATATTTACTGCCCCCAGTGTAGTCTAGCTTATTGCTTAGCCCCCTCCTCTCTCACTCTTTCTCTCAAATGTTAGGTCCCTTGTGTTGCAGTATGTCTTAACAATATCTCATCTAGTCTGATTTCTTCAACCCCTGAGGAGCTGATAAGGGTTCGAATTAAAACTCAATACCAAGAAATGCATTATAGTGCATTTTGGAAAAACTGCCACCTGAGCTAATTACTCTATCGATAAGACACCCCTAAAAGTTGACCCAGTAGTCCAGGGATCTGGGAAGATATGTAGACAGTAATCTGGCCTTTGACCAACATGTGGCCAGGATAGTTAGAAAATCATTTTGTGTCACCTAACTTATAAGTAAGGGCAGATATAATCCCCACTTTGGCATGTACCTGACCAGACATATGCAACAGTTGGAGCACCCACAATGCTTCCATACCAAGAGAATCCAAGGTATGAACACATTGTCCTATATGGTGTGTCTTAAAGACCTATCTTTATAATCTGCCTTCTATACCTTGCCTACAAGATATCCTCAGATCCAGCTTTGATGGACCTTTTGCACATATACAAAATGAACAGCATCAGAACCACTAGATGCAGGTTTTTAAATTTTACTTGTGACATAAAAAAGGCATGTTGACGAGAGATATACGTCTCACAGGATCCCCATGCTCTGGAACAGGCTCCCCATCCATGTGAAGCAGAGTCCACCTCTAACCCTGTTTAAGCGTAACCTTGACCAATGGATGAGAAATTAGAAATTCACCCCAGGTCTAACCCCATGTCTCTGAAAGACAGAGGCAGATGATAATGCCCAAATTTACATAACTTCTAGAAGCTTCCTAACTTACATAGCCCCTGTTAATAAACGCCCATGATGCATAGGGTCACAGTTTGGTTAGATTGCATGGCTAGGCTTATAAAGGCCCTGGTGGTCATTAGCCTAGTGTATACCTGTGAACCTTTATACCCTTTACAGTCCACAGGAGTATTTCTGTAAGCATATTACTTGTACTGTAATTGTATTTAATTATACCCCAACACAACATACACAAATATATCCCGTTACTTTTCTTTGGACTCTTCTAATAAAACATGTTGTATGGTTCAGAAAAGAGCATTAAAATACAAAAATATTCATGGAGCCTGGAAAGGTTGATTGAATCAGAAATGAAGGATTATAGTAAAAAGGTGCATGTGATCTTTGAAGATGCTAGCATCGTTATAATATACATGATAGATTCCAGAATTGCAGACATACCTACTATGAGACAGGAAGAGTGAATAATTAACTGAATCAAAGACATCAACTAGCTCATTTACATTAGCAAGGAGTACAAGAGAACTATTGGTGGCTGATGGTTTGGGAACAGTGAAACAGTACAATTTTCAGACTGATTTGACTTGGATGACTACAAAAGAAAGTGCTTTGCTGTACTAAGTGGAGCTATATTGCTTAATTCTAAATAATTTATGTGATTAAATCTGTCTGTGATCTATCATCCTACCCTGTTTGAAAATCATGTGTCAGTCAAGGCACTGATAGATGTCCACCCCACAAATGTATGTTCCTGTAGATAAGAAAAATGTCCCCTTCCTTAATCCATTGTCTATGTGGGAGGTGAGAACACTCGAGCTTAACAGTAAGGGAAGTATGATACCACTGCTGGTAATGTTGAGTATTCTTGGTTTTTAACTTTTTTTTAAATGGATATGAAATCAGTTTTAAAATAAAAGAAGAAATGTTTGCTCTTGCTTGTGATGTTGACAAAGTAAATAACTGTACTAAGTACACTACAGATTCCCATTAAAATCCATGGGGAAAGCTAACCCTTATATAGAATGACTTCTCATTTGTACCCCATGAACAGGACATTGGTAGCCAGTGTATGCGTTATTACTGTGCTGTCTATGCATACTAGATTAATTATTGTTAGCAGCTGGTCTTAATGTTTTCCTGGTACAATGTAGACATTTGTGTACCGATTACCAAGAGAAGCAGATGCTCTGATCTTTAGGGATGATTTTCTATTACCTGTATACGCTTTTCTGTATTTTTTTACAGGAATCGGGTAGATCTTTGGGCAATGGTAACACTACAGACTGCCCACAGTACAGTACACCCCTGTTTGGAATTATTATGGAGTGCCCTATTACAGCAAGTTTGAATACATTACTGAGGCTGTTTTTTTACACCACTTGTGGCAATCACATTGCTGGTTTTATACCACTTTACAATGAAATTACATCATAGGCAATTACCAAAAGTGGCTATCTGTTTGAGGGGCAGTATGTGGATGAAAGCAAAGGATGGGGTGATCACAAGAAAGTGATTTACTGCTGTAGCTTAGTGAGAGACTAAGGGAGTGTGTGGTATCTCAGAGATACAAGTTGAAATACATTACTGTGTTCATGTGTTCTTTCATTTCACTTTCAGCAAACCCTAACATTCTAGGGGTACATAAAAGGTGGCTATCTTTTGGGGGAGCTGGTAGGTAGGCAGGGTATGTATGAAAGCACTGGGCAGTTATGGAAGTTTTGCCTGTATATGAGTAATGTATGTGTCTGTGAACAAATTATTTGCTGATGTCACTGCAGCCATCACTTTGTTCACAATTACACATCAGAAAAATGCATAGATAATGTCTGTCATGTTTTAGGGTTCAAGCTGTGTGTGAAAGCAAAGGCCATTTGTGTGTTTCATTTAAGGCATGTTGCTTTTGCTGGTGAAATCATTAACACCACTGGTTTGGGGGATGGATATATGTACATATCTGAATGCATCAAATCAATATACATTGCTGTGGTCATAGTTTCTTTCACTTTCCTCTCAGTCAAATGTCAAAAGTGCACAAAAACGTTGGCTGCCTTTTTTGGAATGGGGTGAATATGCATGCTGATTGAAAAAGCACAGACAAGTTATTTGAGTACTGTCAAAAATAATCTGGTTTGTTGGGGGTTGTGTATGTATGTCTAACAGCAGCAAGTTGTAACCGATTTAGTCTGTGCTGCAGTTAACATCTTGTATACTAGAGTTTGAGAATGTGAAAATCTAGGTATCAGTATATGTTTTGTAACTTGTTTAAATTGACAGTTATCTTAAAAGTTTATGAATATCTTGCTATTTGTTCCACTATTTTGTGTGCACTGTTACCGAAACACATTAATGGTCTAGAATACTTCCTTACTGAGTTATTACAAGAGAAGTAAACGTCATAGATTTTTTTTATTGTAACATGCCATGTGTAATGCATTCAAGCAGCAAAAGTGGTGCAGTTCAATTCAGAGGTATACCTAGTCAGTCCACATAAGGTAGAGTAACAGGTATGTTTTGTAGCTGAACACAGTGTAGGTAATATTTTGAGTTTCGTAGTGAAATCTGAAAATAGAAACAAGATGTATCCTGTCACATACAGGCACCATAGGCTTTAGATCATATATGACTTTATTGTCAAGACTCTGACCTTTTGGCTTTAAACTCCAAGTACATTATTGGTGATGTGTCAAATTTCATCTGAATGTACTGAATACAGTAATTGCCTAGAATACTTATTTACCGAGTTGTCATTGCAACAGAACTAAATCCTACAAGTTGAAATACATTACTGTGTTCATGTGTTCTTTCATTTCACTTTCAGCAAACCCTAACATTCTAGGGGTACATAAAAGGTGGCTATCTTTTGGGAGCTGGTAGGTAGGCAGGGTATGTATGAAAGCACTGGGCAGTTATGGAAGTTTTGCCTGTATATGAGTAATGTATGTGTCTGTGAACAAATTATTTGCTGATGTCACTGCAGCCATCACTTTGTTCACAATTACACATCAGAAAAATGCATAGATAATGTCTGTCATGTTTTAGGGTTCAAGCTGTGTGTGAAAGCAAAGGCCATTTGTGTGTTTCATTTAAGGCATGTTGCTTTTGCTGGTGAAATCATTAATACCAGTGGTTTGGGGGATGGATATATGTACATATCTGAATGCATCAAATCAATATACCGTGCTGTGGTCAGTTTCTTTCACTTTCCTCTCAGTCAAATGTCAAAGGTGCACAAAAACGTTGGCTGCCTTTTTTGGAATGGGGTGAAGATGCATGCTGATTGAAAAAACACAGACAAGTTATTTGAGTACTGTCAAAAAATAATCTGGTTTGTTGGGGGTTGTATGTATGTCTAACCGCAGCAAGATGTAACCGATTTAGTCTGTGCTGCAGTTAACATCTTGTATACTAGAGTTTGAGAATGTGAAAATCTAGGTATCAGTATATGTTTTGTAACTTGTTTAAATTGACAGTTATCTTAAAAGTTTATGAATATCTTGCTATTTGTTCCACTATTTTGTGTGCACTGTTACCGAAACACATTAATGGTCTAGAATACTTCCTTACTGAGTTATCATTACAAGAGAAGTAAACGTCATCGTTTTTTTTTTAATTGTAACATGCCATGTGTAATGCATTCAAGCAGCAAAAGTGGTGCAGTTCAATTCAGAGGTATACCTAGTCAGTCCCCATAAGGTAGAGTAACGGGTATGTTTTGTAGCTGAACACAGTGTGGGCAATATTTTGAGTTTCGTATTGAAATCTGAAAATAGAAACAAGATGTATCCTGTCACATACAGGCACCATAGGCTTTAGATCATATATGACTTTATTGCCGTACTCTGACCTTTTGGCTTTAAACTCCAAGTACATTATTGGTGATGTGTCAAATTTCATCTGAATGTACTGAATACAGTAATTGCCTAGAATACTTATTTACCGAGTTGTCATTGCAACAGAACTAAATCCTATCTATTTCTCCTGAAGATTAATCATTTTTTGTCACTGGACTTGTGTCCTTCACACCAAGAGTTTAGACTCCTGTTGTAAAATCCGTTATGTGAAAGAGTTGTGAAGGTATGTATATAGCTGGAATTACCAGTTAAGTATATATTGTATCTGAGGGTCATGTTGTACCATTCTGACAAATCTGTTGTTAGTACTTGACAGAGTTACAAATAAATGGTCTTTGATTGCTAGGTACCAGCGGTATTCTTATGCAGAGACCTTTGAGTGCTCTCTTTGTCTGTTTGTTTATGTATATATTTATTTACTTACTCTTCTTGACTAGGTTAGTTCCAGTAGGCCAATAGCCTCATTTTGGGGGGGTTAGTGAATTTTAGCAAGGGCACAAATGAAATTCCCCTGTTTTTATCATCCAGGTGACAACAGGGAGTTGTTGCTGGAGGTAAAAGCATACATTTGTAGCGCCTGTGGAACAGAGTGAAGCAGAGAATGAAACAGCTTTTTTAAACAACTTTATTGAATGATCATTTGTGACATAGGCAAATTTACATTTATATAAAATTAATCAAACCATGTTGACAAGTTCACATTTATGAACATCGTAAGATCTATATGTGATGTACAATCTAAGCAATATTACATAAATTATTCAGTTCCTGCCTTCTCTTAAATATCATTCCTCATCCAAAACATTTATTTATTTTTATTTATTTTACATTTGTTGACTGGGCTAGTCTAGCTGGATACATGTCCATTTTCAGTAGAGGCCCAGGGAGATAAGATCCAAACATAAAAACATTACAAAAATAGAAATTACGAAATAAAATGACAAAATAGAAATTACAAAATAGAAATTACAAAATAAAAATTCACTACTTACACTGAATAGCTTTCATGTGGAGATATGCTCCAAACATAGCAAAATTACTATATATATGATCCTTAAAGTTACTAAGGTTCTACTATGTAAGATAATTTAAAAGTGTATGGGTTATAATTAAATAAAAAGTTTGTCTAAGAAGAGGAAAAGTAGTTTAGAGTTTTTGCATGGGTGTTAGATATAAGGAGATACAGGTACACTTGTGGTACTAATGTTGCCATTTGTAAGTCAAAGTAGGGGTACTAGAGATGTAGGTAGAGAAAAAAAGATACATATGAGGACTGAATAAAGTTACCTTCTATGATTAAAGGTTGAGAGGGGTCAAAGCCCAGAAGGAGGGCATATAGCAAGAATAGATAGTAATAGGAAAAGTAAGGTTTAGTCAGGTTTAGTGCAGGGACAGAGCCAATGATTTTTTATGTGTTCTTTGAGGTGTTTTTTGTAGAGAGATGTAGATGAGAGAGATGTGAGTGACAATGTCTTGCTATTTTTCTGCATGTATTGTTCCCACAATTTCCATTTTCCTATGTAATTTTCAACTACAGTTTTCTAAAAATCTCACTTCTTGTTATTTTATCTCTGCGACAATGTTCACCTCTTCAATTATAATTGATTTAGGATACAAGCAAACAACCAGCTGGTAAACGCAAACTGTTCCACCAAACAAGCAAAGATAACAGCAAAAAAATATATGGTAGCAGTTGTACGAAGTATAGCTCCAGACCACATAAAATAAATCAAGAACTTTAATATTCAGTAAGCGCTTTCACCACTGTCCGTGGCTTCTTCAGACCATATACAAACATAAAAACACACACAGAGAGGTTTTTAAAGCTGCCCCTGTATACCTCATTAACCTGAAAGAGCACTCCCAGTCAATCAAGTTGCTTTAGACACACCTTCTTTTAAAAGCATCAGTCCCTTCATCTATATTACTTAGTATTACTTTTAAAGTACAACTGCGGTGGTGGTGCTGCGGTAGCGTTGTCGCCTCATAGCAAGACGTTGTCCCGTTCAATTCTCAGCTAAAACGTCTTCTGTGTGGAGGCGTACGTGAATGGGGCGTGCCTTCATTGAAGGTTGTGCATCAGGGCTGGTAACCCGGTACGTAAAAATCCACTACCAATCATTAGCGGACCGGAGTTCCACTGTGGCGACCCCTAACTGGGAAAAGCCAAAAGACACAAACAAACATTCCTTTTAAAGTACAATTTTTATAGCACATTAAAAATCGTATTCAGCAATCAAAGCATTCATAGGCATCAACAAGCATTTCATATTTAGAAACATTTCAGAGAATTGCTTCTATCAGCAGCATGTCAGATGCTATATGTTATGCTAAACTTCATTATTTAAACAACAGTGGTACTAGAGTCTCTATTCATTATATGTTCTTTGCTAAAGTCATATTGCACTATGATATCTGCTTTGCTTCATATGTATG
The DNA here is from genome assembly GCF_019279795.1 of Protopterus annectens. NCBI lineage: Eukaryota > Metazoa > Chordata > Ceratodontiformes > Protopteridae > Protopterus > Protopterus annectens. The sequence goes on from NC_056745.1 coordinate 198,234,722, forward strand.
CTGTTACTTAAAAATATATTACAATAGCAACTCTAAATCTAACCTTCTATACATTCCTATTACTTCTAACAGTGCTAAAAAAACTGCAGTTTAAAATACAAGAAAGTTACCCATGCCATGTATTCAGATTCTGTTTTAAACTTAACTTCTTCCCATCACATTTTCGACTGTTAAACTTGTCCAGCAAGTGTAATCCACTTAAAATATACTTGCATTGCACCCCCGTTATGTTATATTCCTTTTCCAAAAGTTATAAATGTTAAAAATAAGAGAAGTGGGCTCGTCATCATTGCAGCACCTTTGCGCATGCGCAGTGACATCCTCACACTTGGCAAATACTCCGTTTTACTTTCTCCCACTTTCTTCATTTAATTATGATAGACAACCAAGTATTATACACATTTTATATCATTGCTAGATAATTGAGAATACACCAAGTCACAAATTCATATATAAATAGTTTCAATCAAGGGAAGTTTATACTTTTCCCCATAGAAACAAATCATATTGTTGCATTTCTGTCTTTCATATGTCAATCAAATATATATAATGTAAGCACTCAGCACATTATATACATACATCCAGGCATAATTTTATACAAATATAATAGACATAACTTTAGGTCTATACCTCTGGGCAGCCTATTCAGACCATAAAATATATATTCTATGGACAGTAATAGTTCAATATGTGTGTATGTACAGGCAGTTATAGATACTTCACCAGTTTATATAAAAAACAGGACTTATTTCATGTTCTTGTCCTATATATAGACCCCTATACTTCTAGGATAGGATGGTTAGGTGGCATATAACTACTAGGTTTCCTTAAGGTTACTACTCCTTGCTTCATTTCATTGTCGAAAATGTGATGGGAAGAAGTTAAGTTTAAAATGGAATCTGAATACATGGCATGGGTAACTTGCTTGTATTTTAAACTGCAGTTTTATTCACACTGTTAAAAGTAATAGGAATGTATAGAAGGTTAGATTTAGAGTTGCTATTGCAATATATTTTAAGTAACAGCATATGTAGGAAGCAAAGCAGATATCACAATGCAATATGACTTTAGCAAAGAACATGTAACGAATAGAGACTCTAGTATCACTGCTGTTTAATTAATGAAGTTTAGCATAATATATAGCATCTGGCATGCTGCTGATAGACGCAATGCTCTGAAATGTTTCTAAATATGAAATGCTTGTTGATGCCTATGAATGCTTTGATTGCTGAATAAGATTTTTAATGTGCTATAAAAATTGTATTTTGAAAGTAATACTATGTAATATAGATGAAGGGGCTGATGCTTTTAAAGAAAGGTGTGTTCTAAATCAACTTGATTGACTGGGAGTGGTCTTTCTGTGTGTGTGTTTTTAAGTTTGTATATGGTTTGAAGAAGCCACGAACAGTGGTGCAAGCGCTTACCAAATATTAAAGTTCTTGGTTTATTTTATGTGGTCTGGAGCTATACTTCGTACAACTGCTACCATATATTTTTTTCTTTGCTATAAATGATTTAGATTGTGATTACTATTTTCTAGTAATTGCTTTTTGGCAGCCACCATAATTAAACTTAACAAGGCCTTACTGTGTCTACGCAATTCAGATCTTGTATCCCAGCTCAAAAAAATATTGAGAATGAAACTACTTTGGTGGAAAGTAGTGAATCTGTAGATGATTAAGTAAAAGTGATTCTGTAGGAGGTAGGTATGGACACAGATACACTGTTTGGGAAACCAGATAATGATTCTGCAGCTTCTTGGGGTGAACATGCTGAAAGATGTGCCGATTGTTTGGACACTATCAATGTTGTAGGAAGTACTGTACAACCAGTAGTTAGTGAATAGTGAGGGTGTTAGCATCCAAGTGCAAAAATGGAAAAATCGGCTTGAGCAGACATCTGAGGGGATGCAGACGATACAGACAGCGAACAGTGCAGGAAGAAGAAGAGTTTTGACAGTTTTGTCTGCAGAGATATTTGCAGGAAGCCACAGACAGCAGGATAGTGGAGAATACCTGCCACTCAAAAAAGGTGGTGGACGGTGGTGACAGTTGCCACAAAAATGGGCATACCATAAACAGTTAGGCTGTATGTGACAAAATAACCCATTTGGAGGTTTTCTGTTGAAATTTGTGAGCAGTTACTCATTTGGACATTAAACCCTTTGTAAAGTGATGTCTGAGACATTTATGTTTGCAGAAATATTTTTGAATAGTTGTGATTCAAGAGTTTTGTGATTTATGGAGAAATATATTTACAGAACCAAAAAAGAATTTGACCAGATTCTTTATAGAAGATCTACTCTTAACAAAGCCAAAAAGCTGGGGTCAAGTCTTATAAAGTTCTTCGTATCATAGATAACCAGGTCAGTAATGATATGGGGTCTATATTATATGCTTGAAGGTTTAAAACTTTGACTCTCATATGATCGACACCATATGAACAAAGTTTTAAAACTTCGAACAAATAATAAAAAATAATAAAAAAAAAAAAAAAACTTACCTGAACGCTCCGGGCAGGGGATCAAGCCCCCCTGCGCCCCCCAAATGCCCAGCTACTTAAATATACCAACTCCGAGATTGCACTACATTGAAGTAAAGGGAAATATTCCCTACAGCGATCTCCATTGAAACTAGCTTTCAAATGTTCGCTCATATGGTGTCGACCATATCAGGCTCAAACTTTTGAATGTTTGAGATTTCTAATGGAACCCACGATATGTTCCATGACTTTGCAGATGAAACTGATCAGGCTAATGGATCTGTAATTTCTGGGGTCAACGGTGGGTGCACATTTGTAAAGTGGCATCACAACAACTGCGTGCCATACTTCAGGGTCAAAACCAGTGCCTAGGTTCAGGTTAAATAGCTTTAAGAGCAGGTCCACTAGGGCATGTTTTGTACTGTTTATTTGGCAGCCAAGTATATTTTCAGGCCCCATGAATGATGTATTTTTCATTTTGAAGAATATCTTTAGCAATATTCTTTGATTATGATGGAGTCTTGAGCTTGTTTTTGATATGTGGACTTTGTATAGTATTTTCAGGGAGAAATTTGCACTGAGTTTGTTTGCTGGTATATTGGTTATATCTATTGGATTTGAGTAGGTAGTGTCACTTAGAAAAAGTTCTGAGCAATGCAGGGTGTTCTTTCTTACTTTTCTAGCATAAATAAAGAAGGATTTGTAATTGTCCTTAGACTGTGATGCTAGTCTAAGTTCATGGGATGACTTTGTGTTTCTGATGGTGTTTTTAGTTCTTTCAATACCTTTTAATGTTAACTTTGACTTGAGATTTTTTGTTTGTTTTGCTATAAAGTTTAAGAAACTTTTTGTTGTACTTACATGCTAGTCTGTGCATTTATTCAATCATAAATTGCATAAGCGTCTTAACTACTTGCTGTGTTAGTATCTTGAGTATTACAGTTAAACTTTTAGAAGGTTTGTATGTTTGAAGTCTCTGAACTTAGTGATATTTGCATCTAACTGTCTTGAGATTATGAAAGAAAGGTTATCAGTTTGTGACTGGATTTAACTGGAGAAGGGAGTACCAGTGGGATAGTTGATATCAGTGCCGTATTGGTAAGGACCAGATCAGGAATATTTTCTCTTCTAGTAGGTCCTTTGACAATTTTTGGTATAACCTATGGGTGAGGTATAGGTATCCCAGTTTGTTGCTGAGTAGTTATAAAGTCTCCTAGGGTAATAGAATTCCCGTTAATTTGAAGTTCATCCAATGTTTTTAGAACCTAACATGATTTTCAGGGGGACTAGAGAGGATCCTATAACCCACTATGAACCGACAGTTGGAGTTTTTTAGGGTGACTTGGATCTTATTCATTTCACTTTTGGGATCTGCCCAGAAGTGATGTGGTCTTTAACTAATATGGAAAGGCATGTAAGGCTGAAAAACCCTGGTATGGAGGGACTGTTTTGTTAGTTTTTAAACCAAGTTTCTGTAATAACACACACGCGCCACTTGCACACACGTGTGAACATGCAAATCTGCACCAAATGCAGCTGAGCCTCAAGATCAGGCAGTTTGTTATTTTGACTCATGTCACTGAGTAGAGCCATCTTGATGTGGTATGGTGTTTGATGTGTTTATTTTGTTAGGTCTGGAAATCACTTAGCTGGACTGTGCCTAAAAAGGCACTATGGGGCAAAAAAGTCTATAGTTAATATGTAGAAGCTGTAAAACAAGAAGTGCACGCTATCCTTTGCAAAGAAAGGGTGACTGTCTAGCTTCTCCTTGCATGCTGACACATACTGGTCCCCCCTAGTATGTCAACAGTTATGCAGCCAGTTGCTGAAGCCAGACTTCTTTTCTCTGTTTTTGGTATCATTTGAGGAGAAGCTAGGGTCTTAATTTATAACATGCAAAACAATCTATAATACATTTGTCACCAAATCCAACTAAGTTGGTTTCACATGGTAGTAGGTCTAAAAATCTGCAAGCTTAGATGGGTAAATGGCGTATTCAGAAATAGTGGTTGATACTGCAGTAGTTCATTCAAAAGTTATACGTTAGCTTGGTTAAAAAACATGCTGTGGTCAGATTGAACTTTGGTAAGCAAGTTGTATTATCTATGCCTGTACAGATATGGAGAGGAGGATATATAGTAATGGTATAAAAGTTATTATAGGTACAGGCTTATTCTCCTTTAAGGAATGGGACAGTCTGTGCATTCTTTTCCATTTTGTGGAGATAAAGTTCTGCCGAACAGAGTGATCTTATGAAAATAGCAACAGCATGGGCTATAGTTTCTGCAGAATGTCTGACGCACTCTGAAGGCAGTTTGCTGGGAACTGGCAATGACAATGTAGTTTGTTGAGCAACTTTGTGATCAGACTAATAGCTACTCCTCGGTGGTGCAGCGGTAGCAATGTCGCCTCACAGCAAGAGGTTCTCCCATTCGATTCTCGGCTGGAGTGCCTTCTGTGTGGAGTCTGCATGTCCTCCCCGTGGTCGAGTGGCGTTCGAAAGACATGCATGAATGGGCGTGCCTTCATTGAAGGATGGGCATCAGGCTGGAACCTCAGCGCTGTAAAAAAACTACTGCCGGTCATTAGTGGACTGGAGTTCCGCTGTGGCGACCCCTAACCGGGAAAAGCCGAAAGAAGAACTAAACATGGGGAGCTCTGTCATGTGTAACTTAACTCCACTTATTCCACTTAAATGCTCAAAAACATAAAATGAACTATCACTTTAGCTGAACAGCCTTCTAAGGTTCGTTGTTAACAGCTTGTCTTTGTGTAGCCGTGTAAGTGTTGTGAGTCTGACAGTGGAGTCACTTGTCACTAGTATACTTTTGTTAGAAGGGTGTCTGGTTGTACTAGTCATTGAATGTTTAATTGTAACCTGGTAACCCTTTGTTGCTCTAGTACTAATATGTGTTGTAGTGTTTGATTTACATTGAGACCTAGTTTCACTAGATCTTAAGAGATTTAGGCAGGAACTTTTTAACAACATCAGCACATGATGATTTACTATGTTTTTATGTGAAATGCAGTGGTGTTATTCCCAGGTTTTTACTGTATGTGAGGGGGAGGCTGGTTTATCCCAAGAGAGAAAATCAAAAGAACCAAAAGAAGTTTAGCTAGAAATTCAACCAAAAATGTGTACTTCCAGAATACACAAGTTCAATTCCCTGCCACAGACCTACCCCCACCCCCAATTCTTAGATGCTAACACTAGATCAGAAATTAGCTGGAAAAAGTATAAAAGAGCAGTACATTTAAGTAAAAACAGAAGAAAGCAATCTGATACCAGAAATTCTTTACCGATGCAGTAACAACTAGGTGACTGTCTAAACACAAGATAACTTTTTTAACCAGAGAGTATAAAATACAGTAAAACTGAACAAAGTTGCATTTAAACTGTAAAAAAAAAAAAAAAAGAGCACAAGGCATCTAAAAGTGCAGCAGAAGGCAAGCACTTTCCTGCTCTTTTTAAGAGGGTTTTGCTCAAAACATTAATAATTTCAGAACATAGGCTTGGTTTGCAGCCTTCTGAAGTCTGTAAATTGAGACATTTTATATAAACACGGACAGATTGGTGTGCAGTGTGTAAGCAAACATATAAATGGGTGTAGCTAGAAGTAGTAGCTTGAATAAGAAAACAAAAAATATAGGAGAATTTTAGAGCAGTATGAAAAGATATCTGGGGAAGAAAATGTATTTATGTAAATGAGCAAAATGAGTAAAAAATAGAGTAAGAGATATGATTTATAGACAGAGCTATACTACAAGAAAAAAAGTTGCACCATTTTTAAACAAAACCCATTATGAATAAAAGCACAAAACACAAATAAAACTTGTAAAAAATTAATAAAGCACAAAGACCAGCTCACAAGAATAGACTTTTAATATGAGCGCTTTCGTTGGTGTAAAACCATCTGACTTCTTCAGATTCTTCAATCTGAGGAAGTCAGATGGTTTTATGCCAACGAAAGTGCTTATATTAAAGTGTAGTCAGTTCCTGTGAGCTGGTCTTTGTGCTTTATTTATTTTTTACATTATGAATAAAATAGAAGAAAATGTGAAAAATGTACATGAAAGGTAAGGTGATGCATGGAAAATAAATAAAATTCAGGAAAAGGACATGAAGAATTGGAAAAAGAAATAACAAATGAAGTGCTAAACAAGGTATTAGGGGAAATATGTGACTGCAGCACACCAGGACCTGATGGTTTGAGTTGTGTATTTTATAATGGAAGAAGAGAAGAAGACAACAATAAGATATTAAATGCATGGCTTCAGAATGGGATACATTGTGAAGAAATATGTGATGTAATTATTAGATTTACATATACAAAGAAGAAAGAGAAGATAGGAAGAATTGAAGGCGTGTTGCTTTCAAGTGTATGGATTACAATTTTTGTGAAATTGCACATAGATTATTGATAGTTTAGAAATGGAAAATGGGGACAGTAAAATAATGTGTGATGCAACTCATGTGACAATATGAGTGGATTACAAGGAAATTATGCAAAGTATGGAGTAAATTAACAGCAAGAAAAGTATCAAGGATGGTGTACAGAAACACTTGTAATAAAATAATAGGGAATGGTTGGTCAAGTGCTATAATAAAGTTTTATAAAGAGGTAAAACAAGGGTGGTCAGTGTGTGGTATATTATTTATGTTGATTATGTATGTTGTATTTAAAAAATTACGAAGAAGTGATAGCTGAGGCAAGATGGGAGATGGCATATGCAGATGATTTGGTAGTAACTGCAACGAAGAGAGGTATAGATAAAGAAGGGTGTATTAATAGTGGAAAAAAATTTAGAGAAGGTGGGGCTGAGTCTAAATAAAGAAATAAGTAGAGGTTTGAAATATAGTAAAATGGGGGTATGTTTTTCAAGGCATAAGTGGAAGAACTGTGTAAGAAACAACAGGAAGAAGTTTTAGAAGAAATTGAAAGAGTCGCTAATATGCAGAAAACTTTTCAGTTGTCACTTAGAAAGCAGACATATTTAATACATTGTCATGTATTAAGAAAATGAGAATATTCATAGGGAGTATATACATTTCAAGTAAAGAAGTAAAACTGCTGATAGAAGTAATGTTTGGTATTATATGGAGCTCAAAGGTGAAATCTAATTGAGGTATTTTGAATTGTGAAAGAGAAATTGGAGGTTTGAGACTGATTCATCTACTAGTATATACTTGTTTTATTGTATTTTGAAGAAGACTGAGAGTGAGATGGCTGTTGTGGAGGAGATATTGGGGTATAAATAATAGATGGAAGTAAAAACTGTTGACACTGACATTATGATATTAAAGAGGTGTGAGACTATGTAAGTAAAAATAGATTGTGAGAACTTGTAGAAGGGGTAGGAGGTATGAAGACAAAGGAATGGTTATGACAAGGTAATGGAGGAAATCTAGTATGCAAAACCATGGAAGGAACTCACGGAAGGGAAGAAACAATTAATAAAGGTCTAAAAGAATAAAGCGGTTTCTGATTTTCTAATGAAGCTAATGTTGGGCAAGTTACCCATTAAAATGCAAATAAATGTAACCAGCAAGCAGAAACATTTTGTAGTATTTGCATGGTGGAAGAGGACATGCAATGAAATACTGTGAGAGGATAAAAGTATTTTGGGAGAATTTTAAAAAAATGCATCAGAATGAGTGTATTCAGAAGATAAATATGAGTATGATATTCCATTTGGGGAATATGAAAATATGGAGAAAGTAAAAAGAATAGAATAATATTTAGGGCATAGTAGAAGTTTTAAAATTGTATGTAGGATGATTTGTTGTGCAGTAACTTTTGGAATTGTGGCATTGCATTGAGAAGAATAAGACTATGGTTGGGGCAAATTAAAGAAAAGTGCTAAATACAGTAGATATAAAAAGTGTACACACCCCTGTTAAAATGCCAGATTTTTGTGATATAAAAAATGAGACCACAATAAATAATTTCAAAACTTTTCCCACCTGTAATGTGACCTATAACCTGTACAAGTCGATTGAAAAACAAACATATCAGTTAGGGGGGGGGGTGCAATAAGCTGGTTGCATAAGTGTGCACACCCTTAAACTAATACATTGTTGAAGCATCTTTTGATTTAATTACAGCATTGAGTCTTCTTGGATACACACCTGCCATCAATTAAAGAGACTCCGATTAACACCAAATAAAGTTCAGCTGTCCTAGTAGGATTTTCCTGACATTTACTCAGTTGCCTGCTGCAGCAAAAGCCATGGTTCACAGAGAGCTTACAAATCATCAAAGGGATCTCATTGTTGAAAGGTATCAGTCAGGAGGAGGGTACAAAAAAATTTCCACAGCATTGGATATATCATAGAACATAGTGAAGACAGTCATCAAAAAGTGGGGAAAATATAGGACAACAGTGAAGTTGCAAAGAACTGGTCGTCCCTCCAAAATTGAGGAAAAGACGAGATGAAAACTGGTCAGCGAGGCTGCCAAGTGACCTACAGCAACACTGAATGAGCTGCAGGAATTTCTGGTAAGTACTGGTTGTGTACTACATGTGGCAACAATCTCCCTTATTCTCCATATGTCTGGACTACGGGGTAGGGTTGCAAGACGGAAGCCTTTTCTTACACAGAAAAATAACCAGGCCCAGCTAAAATTTGCAAAACAATACATCATGTCTCCCAAAAGCATGAGTGAAAATGTGTTGTGGTCTGATGAGACCAAGGTTGAACTTTTTGGCCACAATTCCAAAAGGTACATTTGGTGCATAAACAGCACTTTGCATCACCAAAAGAGCATCATCCCCATGGTGAAGCATGGTGGTGGCAGTATCATGCTTTGGGGTTGCTTTTCTTCAGCTGGAACTGGGGCTTTAGTCAAGGTGGAGGGAATTGTGAACAGTTCCAAATACCATTCACTTTTGGCCCAAAACCTTCAGTCATCTGCTAAAAAGCTGAAGATGAAGAGGAATTTCACCTTTCAACACGACAATGACCCAAGCATACATCCAGATCAACAAAATAATGGCTTCACCAGAAGAAAATGTAAGTTTTTGAATGGCCCGGCCAGAGCCAAGACCTAAATCCAATAGAAAATGTGTGGGGTGACCTGAAGAGGGCTGTGCACAAGAGATGCCCTCGCAATTTGACATATCTGGAGTGCTTTTACAAGGAAGAGTGGGCAAATATTGCCAAGTCAAGATGTGCCTTGCTAATAGACTCCTACCCAAGAAGACTGAATGCTATAATTAAATCAAAAGGTACTTCAACAAAGTATTAGTTTAAGGGTGTGCCCACTTATGCAACCACCTTATTGTATGTTTTTTACTTTTTATATTTTTTCCCCTAACAGATTTGTTTGTTTTCCAATTGAATTGTACAGGTTATATGTCACATTAAAGGTGGGAAATGTTTTGAAATGATTTATTGTGGTTTCATTTTTATATTACAAAAACCTGGCATTTTAATAGGGGTGTGTACACTTTTTATATCCACTGTATAAAATGTAATATTATTTCTTTTGATTATTTTATAAGCATATTGCAAAAATGTTGTGTAAAAAATAATGCAGAGTAAATAGTGAATGATGTTTATGAAGTAAAGCTCCTTTACTCTTTTTGATAAGCCCCTTTGGGATCTTTTACATATCTTCTTAAACTGTTACCATCTCATGCAGATGGGACCTCAATTTAGCATTTCATCCTAAAGAAGGTATTCTGAGGAATGCAAGACTCCCCATTATGGTGCACTGTATTATCAGTACTGGAAAATAAATCCAAGAACTTAGTGTGGGAACAGAATCCACAGCCTTATGATTTTCCAGTAACAAAGTTGTGTGTGCTGCCTATTGAGCAACTGACACTCTGTTCATAAGCAAAAAATTTACATTTTGCATTTGCATTTTGTTAGACTGACAAACTCCGTACATATCTGAATCATGTTACTGGCATGTTCTTATGAAAAGAGAAAGAAAAACAGTGCTGTTTGCTAAAAGCAGTGGTGGTTGGTATCATTTTATATGCAATAAAAATTGAATATTTTATGTTCTAACATGTATGTATGTATGTATGTATGTACATATTTGAGATTTATTTGTGTACCTAAAAGCTATTAACTTATGCTAAACAAAATGCAAGTGGAATTGTCAAGTGGTCTTGTCCTGAAAATTTAATGAGAATAAAATCTTGAAGCAAAGTTTAATTCTGTTGACTGCCAAAAAGCAATTACTAGAAGATGGAAATCAAAGTCTACACTATCTGTATTTAAGGCATTGAATAGTATAAAAGTAATAAAATAACTCAAATTGGGATCTTTAGAAAAGGTAAGCATCGAATTACATAGAAGTAAATAGAAATTGTGAGAAATGTGCATGTATAATGTTTAGGAGGAGGAGTGAGGTTTAAGGGAAGGCAGGAATTCAGCAATTTTTTTTGTAATGTTGGACTGGTGATAGTAGCAAAAATGTATGTGATGTACATTATATTAAAATAGTTTATTTTCTGTTAATGTATGTTTGCCTATGTCTTAAGTGATAATTTAAAAAAGGTGTTTAAAAAAAAGAATATCTTGAAGCAGTAGATAGATTGTCATTTGATGTTAGGATAGAATTTAGGCCATAGTGGCTTTTGTAAATTGACAGGGGCAATTACAAACAGTCATGTGAAAAATAATTGTGTAGCTTTCAGTTCTCTTCAGAGTAAAATAAAATCTACCAAAAAATACATATGTAATGCTGGTGTGATTTCATATCTAAAAAACGTGTGTGTGTGTGTGTGTGTGTGTGTATGTATGTTTGTGTAAAAGTGATCTATTTATTCTTTGTATATATTGAAGCATAAAAAGTAGCATTATCAAATTAGATTTTTTTCACAGAAAGTCAAGATGCATTTGCTGCTTTGTCTTCAATGGTAGGAGGACAGTCTGAAATTGTTTTATAGATAATTGTGCCAATAACATTCTCTGAAATTTTCGACAATAAATTTTGGACCATGTTGGATACATAAGCATTTATAGACAAAAAAAAACAATAATAATGAAAAATAAGATCCACACAAAAGTGCAAGGAGATGAATCAACTATTTTAGGATACAAATGTTTAATTCACTGCTTTTGTCTGAACCAGGCATCTTCAGACACACTAGTTAATTAAAACCAACATAATGTATATCCATATCTCCACAAATTAGTTGATCTAACTATCCACCCAGTTCCTGAAAGTCAGGAAAGAACTTTTGGTAATTTGCAAAATGTCCTGAGTAAGATACAAAAGTCTTGAACTTGTTGGCTGGCCAGATGAATGATATTAAAAACAGCAAAGATAATGCAAATCAGAATAGTACTGGTTCAAATGATTTTGAAGAAGATTAATCAACCATTACTGATGGCACCCAAGGTTTTTTCCACTGGTTTGTGGTGAGAACCACTATTTTAGAAATGTATCTACAGTTTTATATCGTAACTATAATTTTTTTATTGATACTGCCAGTGCTCATCTTGGTCTTTTTGTAAAACAAGAACTGAAAGGACATTTTGCTGAATTGGAAAAAAATCTGAAAATATTTCGAACCACTTTCCTTGAGAACCTGCATTTTGAACACTGTATTGCATTTGGTATTGTTCCCAAAAGATTGCCTTTTTTAAGGTTCTGAATGGAATTACATCTAGAGATCCTTTTTTAAAGAGCTCCTGAAATTTTTTAACAAGGCTGGACTTGAATTCCTTAGATTGCTTATTAAGAACAATAAGAAGCTCATGGGGCAATTAAAAGAGAAAAGTTAGATGAGCACAATAACAACATGCTCAAGCAGTTCCCAAATATGCGTAGAGTATGACAACATTTTTACTTTAATTGGTAGGTTTGAGAAAACCGTAGTAATTCACAAGCAGAAGAAAATACTAAGAGGTAGGCTGGCTTATTAATCAAAAATTGTCTATCCTGATAACAATAAAAAACTTCTATTCCTACTAATTGTTCCTTAAAAGTTTTGTTTAAATCTAGTACAACATTCTGCCTCTTTAAGCAACAGAGGACAGCTAAGAAAAAATGACATCAGTTAATCAGACATTCTGGAAAACATCAGCAGCGAGATGAAGAGAGTAATTCTATCTTAGCGAACTTAACAGGAGAAATACAGGAAATTCCATTTCATTCTCCTGGACTTAATTGTTTTTTTAACAGCAATTTTGATGTTAGATCAGAAAACTCGACGCACAGAAGAAGAACCAACCATTCGTCAAACCACCGCAGAGGGTGAAGTCATCGACAGAGCAAGAAGGACATTTAAATGGATATTTAGTGAGTTGTTTGCCTAAAATATTTAACATAACTCATTATAACTTTGATACCATTCAAATTAAATTATTGGAGTTGGGTTTAAAATTTGTACCAAGTTGTAGGGCTGACTTCACAAAAACGTTATTAGAACTGAAATTGACACTAGAAAGTTAAATTTGAAGTATTTATTACAAAATGTGGGCTTCACTAATAGTTTAAACAGACTATCTACATTTAATCCTGCTTTACAAAATACTTTAAAAATATTTGAGGGATTCTTTTTTTTTTTTTTTTTTTAATTAGGAAAAGAAAGCATTTAATGAACTAAGAAATAAGTTGAGATTCATGAAAGCGGCTAAAGGTGGGTGGGGTTGGTTATTATGGATTATGATGATTATATATTTGCTATAGAAAATATTTTGAGCAAAACAGATGAATATTTAATGATTTCTTTAAATGGTATAATAAAAGTTGTAAAAATCATACAAATAAATATATATGAACAATGTTATTAATTATGAATTATACAATTTTCCATTAATTAATAATCCTAAAGTAGGGGTCCTGTTCAGTAATCCTAAAATTCACAAGAGTTCACTCACACACACCCTTTTAGGCCCGTAGTCTTGGTACCCAATAGTGTCACTCAAGGCATTTCTCTTTTTTTGGATACAGTTTTGAATCCTTTAGTTCAACAGCTGCCTTCTTATGTCAGAGACACCTGGGACTTTTTGGATCAATTATAAGAGTTTAACAAAACTCATGGGTAGAAAAGCTTTGATGTTCAAATGGTAACTGTTGATATCTGTTAATTATTTATTAGTATTCCACAAAATGTGGTTGTTGAATCTTTTAGGTAATTTATGGTGAAATATACAGAAGCACCTAACAATAAAATTTATTTCATAGGTAGGTGCTAGGCTATTGGCCCTAGGGCCTATATAAGCCTAGCCAAAAAGATACCCTGGCTTTCGCCACCCAAGAAAATTATTTTTCTGTGACTGTCGAGCAGAGCCACAGAAGTGAACTCTGGAGTGAATTTCCTATTTCCCATCCGATCTTCAAGATTTTTCTTGAAGAGTGCTAATGAGGAGCTTTGTTTGATATAGATAGGCAGTTTGTTCCAGAGTATGGGAAGTCTCTGGGACAGGAATATATCCCTCCAGCATGTTCTGTTTATTGTTGTGACAAGGTTTAGGTCCCTAGAGCATGTAGCTCAGAGGGATTGGGATTTCTTTAAGTGGAGCATGTCCAACAGTTCTGGATTTGACATAGCTTTGTATGTTAGTCAGAGATCATCTCTGAGTAGGCGATATGCGATGGAGTAAAGCTGGAGATTTTTCAGACGGTCTGCATAGGGCATCTGTTTGAGGCTGGTAATCCTCTTTGTGAGGTATTTCTGCAGTCTTTCCAGTTGTTGTAGTTGTCTTGTGAGGTACATACCAAAAGGGGTGTTGAACTCTATAATGGGTCTAATGAGTGACTAGTAGAAGGGAACAATGACCTCTTTTTTTCTGGATGAGAAACCTTTTGCGATGAGGTGTGCCATGTAGAAGGATTTCCTGACTACTGTGGCAATGGGATTATCAAAGGAGAGACTACTGTCCACCTGTGTCCCAACGTCTCTTATCACAGTTTCGGTGTTAAGTTTACTACTGCCTATGGGGTAGTTCATGGGTACAGAGTTTTTACCAAAGGAGATGACAATGCACTTTTTGGCATTGAGCTTAAGGCCATGGCTTTGACACCAGGCATCTATCTCAGTGAGGCCCTATTGTAAGATGTCCACATCGTTAGGAGTTTCGATTATGGCTCCTAGTTTGCAGTCATCTGCGAACTTTGTTAGCCAAAGACAGTGTGTGTAAGCCTGTGCTTCAGAGAAGTAGATACCAAACTGGAGGGGTCCCAGGACTGAACCCTGTGGTATTCCACTTGTCACTGGTCTGAAGCCGGATTTGGAGTCTGCTACTTTCACAGTGTGGGTTCTGTCAGTGAGCCAGCTGGCAACCCATCTTGTGACATATAGGGATTTATACCTAGTTTAGTGAGTTTATCTATAATTCCAGAGTGGGGGAAGGTGTCGAAAGCCTTGGGAAGATCTAGATAGGCTGTGTGAACCACCCTCGTCTACGGCTTTGGTGACTGCTTCAAAGAAGTCTGTCAGGTTTAGAAGACATGATCTGCCTTTTACAAACCTGGACTGGGTGGGGTCCAGAGTTTGGAGATTACCAATGTCTTTGTTTATAAGTTCTTTGATGATGGCCTTGCAGACCAGGCTCGTCAGGCTAATGGGGCGGTAGTTCCCGGGGTCCGTGGTGGCTCCCCCTTTGTGGAGTGGGATAACCGTTGCTGTGTGCCATTCAGTGGGCACAAAGCCTGAGGTGAGGCTATGATTGAACATAGTACTTAGGTTGGGTGCCAGTTCGCTCTGTAGTTCATGTAGAACACAGCCTGGGATTTTGTCAGGTTCCATGGATGCTGTGTTCTTGGCTTTGGAGAGTGTGTTTTTTACCTGTGCAGCCCTGATTACAGGAACTTTGCATTCTTCTGGTATAGAGAATGGGCCCTTTAGGGGCTGGGGGGGGGAGGTAAAGTTAGCACTGAACCTATCTGCCAGGATGTTGGCAATATCAGTTGGTTCTGTATATTTAGAGCCATTGTGCTGTAACTCGGAGCAGATCTGAGTTGCCATTGAGATTCTTGACATAGCTATAGAATGCTTTGTGGTTGTCTTTAGAATCAGTGGCAATTTTGTTTTCATAACTAGCTTTGGAGGATTTTATGAGGGATCTCAGCTTCTTACTGAGGCTGACCAGGGAGTTCCTCCAATCATGGGATTTTACTCTTTTTTTGCAACAGTTTCTTTCTTCTGTTATAGAGTTTGTTTATGGCAGAGGACCACCAGATTGGCTTCATTTTTTTGGAGGATAGCATCTTGGTTCTGTTAGGGATAGCATGATCCATACACTCGTGTAAGTCCTTATAAAGTGCAATTGTGTAGGATTCAGCAGTCGTAACTCTATTGTCCATCTGCATGGGTGTCGTGAAGTTTGCCACTTCTGTCTTAAAGAAGTGTGAAGTTGGCTTTGGAGAAATGTTTTACGGTAGCTTCCCCAGTGGGGGCTGGGGACGGGATGTGGATTTCTAGGGTGATTAGCTTGTGGTCAGATCTGACCAATGAGGAATTGACCTTTGGTGTGGATCACCGGTTACCCATGTTGGTAATGACCAGGTCTAAGATATTGCTGCCCCTGGTGGGGTTGTGGATAAGTTGATCCAGGGCATTGGAATTTATGAATTCCAGAAAACGTTGAGCAAAAGAGTGCTAGAAGTGCTCAATGCTAGAAGTCTAAACCTCAAAATGCACTCTCTCGAGGCACTCCTAAAAATGGAGAACATCGATATCTGTGCAGTAACTGAGACCAGGTTCAAGGCTCCAGAGAGCACCCCTGCAATACCAGGCTACAACTCTTACCACACTTTTCGGCCACCAAACCAGGACCGAAACACTAAAGGTGGAGGAATGTCAATACTCACCAAGGATATTCACACCACCAGGCTAGTTGGCCAACACAATATGTCTGAAATTCTCCAAGTGCAACTAACACTAGGTAAGACTGCAATCCAAATTGTAGCTTGCTACAGATCCCCCACCATACCCCAAGATTCTCACTACTCCTTTCTAAACATACTGGAAAATATTAAGATAGAACCAAACACCCTAATACTGGGTGATTTTAACTACCCTTGCCATTAACTGGGTAAACTACTCATGTCCCAACACCTTTGCGCAACGGTTCTTGGAATTCATAAATTTCAACGCCCTGGATCAACTAATCCATAGTCCCACCAGGGGCTCCAATATCCTAGACCTGGTCATTACCAACATGGGAAATCAATGCTCCATACCTATGGTCACCCCCTCGTTAGTCAGGTCTGACCATAAACTAATCACCCTTAACATCCACATCCCACCCCCACCCCCCAGTAAAGAAACCACCATAAAAAACTTCTCCAAAGCCACCTTCATGCTACTCAAGTCAGAAGTGACAAACTTCATGACACCCATGCAGACGGGAACTGAAAGTTCAACTGCTGAATCCTACACTATGGCACTGTACGAGCACATCCACTCATGCATGAATCATGCCATCCCAAATAGAACCAAAATGCTCTCATCCAAAAAAGGAAGCCAATCTGGTGGTCCCCTGCCATCAACAAACTTTACAACAAAAGGAAGAAACTTTTGCAGAAAAGAGGAAAATCCCAGGATGCAAAAACTCCTTACTAGCCTCAGTAAGAAACTGAGATGCCTCATAAAATCCTCCAAAGCTAGTTATGAAAATAAAATTGCCAAAGATTCCAAAGACAACCACAAAGCATTGTATAACTATGTCAAGAATCTAAATGGCAATGCTCAGATCTGCTCTGAGCTAAAACAGAATGGCATTAAATATACTGATCCGAAGGATATTGCCAATATCCTGGCAGATCGATTCAGTGCCAACTTCACCCCCTCTCACCCCCTACATGGCCCATCTCAATACCGAAGATTGCCAAATTCCAGTAATAACGGCCACACAGGTACAAAACGCACTCTCTAAAGCCAAGAATACAGCATCCATGGGACCAGATGACATCCCGGGCTGTGTACTACATGAACTACAATATGAACTGGCACCTCACCTAAGTGTCGCCTCACCTCAGGTTTCGTGCCCACTGAGTGGCGCAGAGCTACAGTTATCCCAATCCACAAGGGGGGATCCACCTTGGATCCCGGAAACTACCGTCCCATCAGTCTGACAAGCCTTATCTGCAAGGCCATGGAGCGTATTATCATGGAACTTATAAACAAAGACATTGGCAACCTTCAAACACTGGATCCCACCCAGTTTGGGTTTGTGAAGGGCCGATCTTGTCTCCTGAACCTGATTGACTTCTTTGAATCAGGCTCCAGAGCCATGGACAAGGGTAAGGTGGTCCACACAGCCTATCTAGACCTTGCCAAGGCCTTTGACACCATCCCCCACTCTGGAATCATAGATAAACTTACTAAGTTGGGCATTAATCCCTATGTCACCCAATGGGTTGCTAAATGGCTTACTGATAGAACCCACACTGTAAAAGTAGCCGACTCCAAATCCAGCTCCAGACAAGTGACAAGTGGAGTACCTCAGGGTTCCTGGGGCGCTCTTGTTTGGCAGCTACTTCTCTGAAGTACAGGTCAACACTAAGGGACTCTGGCTAACAAAGTTTGTAGATGACTGCAAACTGTGAGCCATTATTGAATCCCCAAATGATGTGGATACCCTACAAAAGGGCCTTACAGAAACAGATGCTTGGTGCCAGAGCCATGGGCTCAAGCTCAATGCCAAGAAATGTATTGTTATCCCCTTTGGGAAAAAACATGTATCCATGAATTACCATATAGGTGGCAGTACACTAAACACAGAAAGTGTGATAAGAGACTTAGGGACACAGGTGGACAGTGGTCTCACCTTCGATAACCACATCGCCACAACAGTCAGGAAATCCTATGTGGCACACCTCATCACGAAGGGCTTTTCATCCAGAAAAAAGGTCATTGTCCCACTGTACTCATCCCTCATTAGACCCATTATAGAATACAACACCCCATTTGGTATGTACCTCTCAAGACATCTGCAACAACTGGAAAGGCCTCAGAAATACCTCACTAAAAGAATCACAGACCTAAAGCAGATGCCCTACGATGACCGTCTTAAAAAACTCCAGCTATACTCTATATCGTCTACTCAGAGGCGATCTCTGCTTAACATACAAGGCCATGTCAAACCCAGAGCTGTTGGACATGCTACACTTAAAGAAATCCCAATCCCTCAGAGCTACACGCTCCAGGGATCTAAACCTTGTCATCACAATAAACAAAACATGCTGGAGGGATAGGTTCCTGACCCAGAGACTCCCCAGACTCTGGAATAGATTGCCTATACATGTCAAGCAGAGTGCCTCTTTGGACCTCTTCAAGAGGAACCTTGATGATTGGATGGGAGAAAGGAAATTCACCCCAGGGATCATGTCAGTCGCCCTGCTAGACAGGGGTCCAGGAAAGTAAATAATGTGGGAAGAAATAGCCAGGGAATTGTTATGGCTAGGCTTGTATAGGCCCTAGGGCTGATAGCCTAGTACCAACCTATGAACCTATGAGTTGGTACATGAGTAGTTTTCTCAGTTAATGGTGGGGTAGTTGAAATCACCCATTATTAGGGTGTTGGGTTGTACCCTAATATTTTCCAGTGTATCTAGAAATGAGGAGTGGGAATCCTGGGGCATGGTGGGGGATCTTTAGCAAGCTACAATTTGGATTGCGGTCTTGCCCAGAGTTAGTTGCACTTGGATAATCTCGGATGCATTATGCTGAGCAACTAGTCTAGAGGTGTGGGTATCCTTAATAAATATGGACACCCCTCTGACTTTAGTGTTTCGATCCAGGTTAGGTGGCCGAAAAGTGTGGTATAAATTATAGCCTGGTAATGCAGGGGTGCTCTCTGGAGCCTTGAACCAGGTCTCTGACACTGCACAGATGTCAGTGTTCTTTATTTTAAGGTGTGCCTCGAGTGAGTGCATTTTGAGGTTTAGACTTCTAGCATTAAGTAGCATTACCCTCAGACTTTGCTTGCTTGTACCTGTTACGGTGATGAATTTGTCATTTGAACCTTGCCTAAAAAAGGCACTATAGGGTTATTAATATTGTTCCCTTCTGGAAATTGTTAGACAAACACATTTCTCCTTTTTAGTGGAAAATATTATAATCAAACCAAAGGTGTAGCAATGGGGTCTGCTGTGGGCTCAGCTTTTGCTAATCTTGTTTTAGAGTGGTGAGAAATTGAAATTTTGTCTTTAAATACATTTTATAACAAAACTATTTATTATAAAAGATTTGTTGATGATTTTTTTTTTTATGTTCTGTGGAATTAATGAGGAATGCAAATTGGTGAACACCTTAACAATGATTCTGAGTTCTTGGTATTTACATTAGGAGAGATGGGCATAGAGATTAATTTCCTTGATATTACCCAAGAATGGGATAGACATTGTAAAGTTCTTGAAAGTAATATTTGTCATAAGAAAATGTTTTCTAATGGATATTTGCATTATAGAAGAAACCATCCAGAATTTAAGAACATTCCAAGAGGACAGTTTGTAAGAGCATCTAGGATGATTACCAGGGACTACGAATTTAATAAGGAAGTAGAATTTATTGTTTTTATTTGTACAAAGAGGGTACAATAAAGATAATTTGTTAGTAGTGGCTAAAGAAGTGAGTTTGAAAAGGAACCATTTTAACTAAGCCCTTTGGTAAAACTAAAGGTAGTAGGCAGCTTAATAATAAAAGGCCAGTTTGTTTTTTAGATATGTCTGTTTTGCTATTCATAAAGTTATCTGCAGTAATTGGAAAATTGTAGAATATAACAGTGAATTGTAGAATGTTGTACGTATTTAACCACTATGTGTTTATAAACAAAATAAATAAATAAAAGCAAAGGGACCTACAAATGTGAGGCTTGTGTGGCTTGTAGATTTACTTGTGAAGGACCTTATATTACTTTAGAACATTTAGAACAAACCATTGGGGTACATGATCAATTTACTTGTAATTCTAAGGGAGTTGTTTTTATTAGTTTGTGTACCGGATGTCGAGCCTTTTATGTAGGCATGACTACAAGAGTTTTAAGCAAAAGAATTAGGGAACATCTGTACTCTATTAAAATGAAAGATAACAAAAATGCATTATTTAAACATTCCTGTGTTTATAAGAAATATAAGACATTTTTATTCTTTGTACTCAATTTTTGGTACATTTAAGGGGAGGTGATTTTAAAAACAAGTTAGAGATTAAAGAAACAGAATGGCAGTTAAAATGTAGGGCTGATTATTTTCCAGGATTAAGTGATACTATAAATATTAAATGTCTTTGAAAGAAAAAAGGCTTAAAGTAAATAAATAAATAATGTAAAGTGGTGTAGTATTTTGTTGTATTGTTTCTTCAATAAATGTTTGTACATTAAAACAGTTGATTTGTCTCCTTGTGCTTTTGTGTGGGTCTTATTATTTTTGGTTTCTAATAATTTACCACATATCAGAATGTTCTTATACTTTTTTTGGCATAATGAAAAATGGGTGAATGTGGCAGGGAATGTTGGAACATTAAGAGACTCATTATTGGCCCAGCAGCATGCAATGGATAACTGCAAGAACTACTGTGTGACAGTTTAGATTAACCATTCAGTCCGAATGTTTTAAATTATTATTATTGTTATTTGGGGAGTACAGCTGTCAACTGCATCCCCATTCCTCTATTCACCTGTAGATCATTGTGTGTATTGTACCTAGTCAGCCACTATAGCTAGATAACACGTGCATGTAAGTTACTGAGCACATGCAAGATCAGTGCCATTTTGTATAGTCAGTCCGAGTGAATGCAGGCATAAATGAGGATGCACATGCGAGTGTGTCCGAAGTAGCAAGTCCATCAGTTAGCTTATGAAGTTCAAAGTACATGTTCCAGTTCCTGATGTGTTTATGTACAACAAACGACTTAAACAGATACCCAGCCTAAGTGTCTCATTTAATATTTGATACACAAGACATGTAACACACCTTCTCCCCAGCTAGTCTGTTTGCTATACAGAGTTACAGATTGAGGCCACCTCTGTGGAGGGGGGGGGGGGTGATACTACTGCTGGCAAGTTGTCAAATTAAGCTTTCCATATCACACAGAACAGATATCAAGGTGATCCTCAATGTGGGATCCTTGATAGCCCTAAGGATTTTTATTTTGATGAGTCATTGACGTTATTAATGATTCATCATTGTTAGGGCTTGGCTGGTAGCTTCTTCGGTGACTCATAAAAAGGGCATTCACTAGTTTTAGTACTCCTAGTGGATCTCATCTCTTGGTTTAATGTCCAACTGGTATACCTCTCTGTGTTCTCCCCAGTAAGGTGATTCACTTCTGAATTGGCAAAGTACAGGAATTTAAAGAATGTGACATGCAGTGATCTTCCTTAACTAATTCTGTTCTTACAAAGCCTCAGTACAAATTATACTTCTTGCAACAATTAGCAAGGCTGTTGATGAAGCTTTGGATAATTTTGCCCTACTTCACCTATATCCTACCAGTGTTAGGTTGCAAGGACTATGGCTCAACGATTAACTAAAGCACCCTAGCAGAGAATGGGGGGCATATGGAATGCAGGTGGAGAGAAATTCACTAAGTTGAAGGAATTCTTAAACCAAACAATCTGATGCTGTCCTTTTCATTCTTCCTTACTTATGGGTCTCTGATCTGATCCTCGGATCCAACTCGGCAGCATACTACAGACTTCAGATCCAATTCTTGAGCTCCTCCTTCTACTCATAATGCCCCACTCCATCCCCAATACCTAAGATCTCGTTTGCCTCCATCATGGTTAGACGTAGGTTCTGCTCTCAACCATTTGTAAACAGATTTTTTTTTCTTGATATTTGGGAAGCTTATCAAAGGCAGATGTAGATGTGGATAGGATGATGCAAAAGTTTCTCAGGGCTCAGATCTAGATGAGGGTCCTGCCAGCTCCGTCCACTACAGGATCTGTGAGTGTACACTCGAAGTTCAGTCTCTCTCCTTCTCTGATCTGACCCTTGGTTTCAGAGACGTAGAATCCAAAATCCCCAAGAGGTTCAGCGTCAGATGTGAAGAAAGTTTCCTCCTCCACTCTATTTCCCTGATGAGTTCTAATCCAATAACCTAGGACCAGAACAGGACCAGAACGAGTCTTGGATCTGAAGTGTAAGCATTGGATCTGGTGGGTGGGTTCAGCTCTGGCATTTTTGGATCCATCCCTTCCCCTCAGAACCTTGGCCCTAGACAGTTCAGGTCAGATTCTCCCCTTGAGGCTCAGATCTGAGGATGGCTGTAATCTACATTCCTTGGAAGGTTTGGCTCCGAAGGAGTGAGTTGAGGCTTCTTCTGGGTCCTCGGCCTTTGAGGTGATTGAAGGAGCTTTTTTTCTCTGGAGAGAACAGTCTTCTCTTATTTCGGATCCTACCTCTTTACTCCCATTGGTTCTGAGCTCTGAGTCGATCAAGCATATTCACTAGGATAGCCATTTCCAATGGGCCTCCAGACAGTTCCAGTTGAGGAACTTCCCCTATCTTCCAATACCTCTCCAGAACATCCCACTGAAGAGGTCCTCTGAAAGAGGACATGTAAAAGGAGACACCTAGTTTCCCCCTTGGAATCTGTCATGGAAGACACCAATTTTGATGAAGGAGAAGGATCCCCCAGATCATCGCCGGATGACATCTCCTTTGGAGATATTCTTGAGACTTTGAAGCAGAAAGGTGTTTGGTTATCCCAAACCTCTCCTGAAGAATCCATGTTCTTGGAGGCGTATAGTTCTGGCCTATTTACATCTTGGATCACTTCCCCAGCAGATGAACTAATTGACCTGGTTTCCATTTGGGCATGGAAGGAGCTGGATAATGTCCAGCCCATTCCTAAACACCCTGACAAAGTTTTGGCACCACCTGCAGAGAGACCCCACTGAAGCAAAGGAGTCCCAGTTGATGCTATGGTGGTGGCAGCAGCCACTAAGAAAGAACTAGCAGAACATAGCCCTACTGTCCATATGCCTAACAGAGAGTGTAGAGCATTGGACAGATTTGGAAAGTGAGTGTTTGCCTTTGCTACTTTCTCACTGAGGTCACTTATCTGCCTATTACATTTTATTAGACTTCAGAGAGATTTGACTAAGGAACTTTCACGCATTCTCTGAGTCCATGTCTGCTGAGGATTTCAAAAGAACATCTTCTCAACTGGCCACTCTTCTATCCATATCAAATGCTTCAGTGAAGTTAATGTGTCATACAGCTGAAGGTACCTCATGAGCCGCCGATTTAGGCATCACCATAAGGAGACATGCCTGGATGCAACAGTTTGACTTTGAGCCTTTAAAGATGTCTTTTATTAACTCCCCATTCAATAGCACTTTCTTGTTTGAGCCATCAGTAAAGGATACACTTACCTGGGGCAAAAATAGATGGAAAGACGGTCTGCTGTAGGGATTGATTTTTCAAAATCTCAGCATTTAAGAAAATGTTGTTTTGCAAATCTCAGGAGCCATTCCAGGATTCGTGTGAAGAAAATTCCGCCAGAGGTATGGGGGGAATTTTAATGGCAGACATCGCCTTAGAGGCAGAGGAGGCCCGCAAAACCAGGGCTTTAGCGATTCTTTTTGGGATAGGCTTGTTCAGCTCTACTGAAGTGCTGGCTGACTGTCCTACTCTGGAGGCAGTTGGCGGTCAATTCTCCTTGCACCTGGTCTCCTGGACAGACATCACAAAGGATTCTTGGGTGCTGAGAGTAGTATCTGGAGGCTATTTCATACCATTTCCCTTCTTCCTCTTCAACAAAGGAGGAAACTTCCCCAGTGTTTTACCCAGTAAGAGAAAGGCTGCAGCACAAGAAATTCAAAAGCTGCAAGAGTCATCCAGAAGCTCCACCAGACCAAACAGGATTCAAAACTAATTCACACTTTTTTTAGTGCCAAAGAAAACAGGGGACCTCAGACCCATTTTGAATCTAAGCAAACTGAACCAGTATGTAAAGAAAGCAAAGTTCTGAATGGTTCTGTTTTAGTCCATTTTGCCTTTTCTGTACAAGGATGATTGGATGTGCTTTGTAGATCTTCAGGACGTGTACTATCATATCAAAATAGACAAACGGTCCAGAAGACATCTCCGCTTTTGGCTGGGAGCCAGTCATTACCAATTCAGAGCTCTGCCCTTTAGACTCACCACAGCCCCCAAGGTGTTTACCAAATGCATGGCAGTAGTCGCAGCTCACTTATGACTGAAGGGATTCCAGGTGTTTCCATATCTGGGCGACTGGCTTCTAACTGCCACATCCAAGCATAAATTTTAACATGCCAGAGATGGTTTGCTCCAGATTTCCGACTCCTTGGGCATTGCAGCAAGTCTCATCAATCGAAACTTATTCCATTTCAGAGCCTGGCATTCATCAGGACAAGTTTAAACACATCTACACAAATAGCATCCTTGCCTACACATTGCATTACTTCTATCAGGAATCCGGTTCAGACTATTCTCTCTCATTCATCTCCCCCAGCAAAATTAGTGCTTTAAGCTCTGGGGTCAGTGGCAGCTTCCATAGTACTACTCCCTCTGGAATGCTTCTTCATGTGAATTCTTCAATGGCCCTAGCTTTACAGTGGTCCATGTGACATCAACCCCTGTCTTTTTAAGTAAAACTCCTCCCAATTTCCAAGCAACACATTCGCTGGTGGATACAATTGGACACTCTTTTTCTGGGCAGACCTTTTGTCCTACCGAACCCAATAGTCACAGTGACCACAGACGCTCAATAACGGGGGTGGCAGAGGGCATTTCTTGGGAGCAACTGTCCAAGGCATGTGGTCCCCCCAAGAGACCAGTTGCATATCAATGTCCTAGAAATGAGAGCAGTCCTAGTATTGCAGACATTTCAAGATGCTCTTTCCTTGGGCACTATTGCAATTCAGACTGACAACATGTCTGTAGTCTGCTACATCAACAAACAAGGCGGAACCCGATCTTACCCCTTTGCAGAGAGGCGGTGAGGGTTTGGGAATGGGTGATCTCATCAGACCGCTTTCTTGTTGCAACACACATCCCTGGAAAAACCAACGTGCTTGCAGATAAACCAAGCAGGATCCATTCTATTGCCTCATGATTGGTCCTTCAATCAGTCGGTAGTGAATATGATTTTCAGGTGTTGGGGACAATCTTGCTGCAACTTATTTTGCCTCTCCTCTTAACAAGTGCAGTAAGTACTTTGCTCAGGAGGAGCCACCGAGAGAAAAAAAAAATGGCGGCCCTGTGTGACAGCGACTGCATCAGCTCCTCAGGAAAAAGTGCCTAATTTTTCTTCTTTTTCACTCAAAAATACAAGAAAACCTGGTTCTGAGCTCTTAATTGAAAATACAGGAGTTTACAGTAGACAGGTTCTCCGGTTCGATTCTCGGCTGGAGTGCTTTCTGTGCGGAGTCTGCATGTCCTCCCTGTGGTCACGTGGGTTTCCTCCGGGTGCTCCGGTTTCCTCCCACATCCCAAAGACATGCAGTAGGTGGATTGGAAACTCTAAATTGGCCCTAGGTGTGAGTGTGTGCCTTCTGTGGAAGGTTGGGCACCGGGCTGGCAACTCGACACCGTAAAACTCCACTGCCAATCATGAGCGGACAGATGATCCGCTGTGGCGACCCCTAACCGGGAAAAGCCGAAAGAAGAAGAAGAAGACAGTAGACAGAAATTGCTGGAAATCTAGCATACTTCATCGCCATGATGCTGTACTGATGGTCTATTGTCTGCAGAGTCTGTGGGGCCTATTACAGTCTCAGATCTCTGAGTTACGGATCTTAACCCTTCATGCTGCTAATTGCCTGAAACGTAAGGTGGGAGGTGCTGGAACAGGCTGGATAAGTAGGAAAAGGAAGAGATGTGAACGAATAAGAAAAATAGGATATATAGGGCTAGTATTGCTGCTAAACTCAAGGCAAACCCTTACAGGCCTGCACTGCCCTCAATACTGCTTGCAAATGTGCGTTCTCTTGACAACAAGATAGACTACTTAAGGATGGAAGTCTCTTCAAAGAACAAGGTGAGAGACATTTGTTCAATTATGATTACTGAGACATGGCTACACAGCAGTATCAGCGAAAATGCAATTCATTTAGAAAGATTCACACTGAATTATGCAGACAGAAGCCAAGCACTGTGTGGAAAGGCTAGGGGAGGAGGAGTCTGCATTTATATTAATAACAGATGCTGTAGTAACTGTGTGGTCATTGTCTCACTGCTTGAGAATATGGAGTTTCTGTCTATGAAATATAGACCTTTTTACATTCCTAGAGAACTAAATGGAATCTGCGCAACAGTGGTGTATATCCCACCTACTGCTAACACAAATGAAGCACTCACAAAATTGTACCAGTCTGTATGTGACATGCAAAGTAAACACCATGAGTTTTGTCATGTGATAGCTGATGATTTTAATCAGGCTGATCTAATGTCAGTACTCCCCCACTACTACCAGCATGTAAACTTTCCAACAAGGGGTAGGAGTACCTGGGATAAAGTGTACACCAGTATAAAGCAAGCCTACAAAGCAGTGTTGCATTCACACCTCGGCGGCTCGGATCCCCTTTCTATCATGCTGGTGCCTGCTTATAAACTTGCTCTGGTCAGGGAAAAAAAACACTGTGAAACAGATCATGAGTTGGCCTGTGGGAGCATTATCAGCTCTCCAGGATTGTTTTGAATGTATTAATTGGAACATTTTCTGTAGTGTGTGGCTGAGTTAGATCTGAGGATCAGCTCCAAGACCCATAAGTGAGGAAGAATGAAAATGGACAACACATATGCCTAGTTATGGTGAGTACATAACTTATAATTCTTACTTGCAAGAATGGATGTTCTTGTCTGGCACAATCTGTACTTATGCCTTATCAAACTAGCTTGCTAAGTTCTTATATACCTTAGACATGCTGTTTAATCCAGACTGCTTTAACAGTCAGAAGGCATTTTCTACATCGGAATGTGAGGCTACTGCTCTTTTTGCTTATGGTTAAGATTGAATATATTAAGCAAGAAATTTAACACAGGGTACAGCGGTGAATTGTGAGAAACTCAATCTTGGAGCTTGTTTGAGTTTTCCTGTGAGTTGTTCAGAAGTCATAGTTTTAATTTCTTGCTTATGTCCAATAACTTGCAGGCTGTGCCTTGTACTGTAAGGTGGATGCATTCTTACCAGGAAGTGCTTTCATCAGTCATATTTTGTGTCATGAGATTTTTATCTAACAGTGGGGCTTTTCCAGTTATGTTAAAGGACACTTTGAGAATCTTGGCTCTTAGGAAACCTTTGTACCTGCTATGTTTGGATAATTACTGCCCAATCTATAACCTTCCCTTTAATTGCTAAAGTTATTAGGAAAGTTAGATAAGGATATTGCTAAGGTTATTAGGAAAGTTAGAGAATGAAAGGTATTAGAGTGGAATTAGAAGCTGATGTTTACACTGCATGTAAGAAACCACCTTTCCTCTCAGGGATTGATATCATAATATAGGCAAAGAGATGAGGATAGGGGAGTCTTAAGTGAAAGATCTGCTCTGAGTTTTCAGTTAAAGCTAGAACAGAGGCTGCTGTTAAAAAGGTGATATTAGTAAGGCATATAAAACACTACATAGTAACTATAAGAATCAATCGGAGGAAGTTAGAGAATATTGAGAAGAGAGACTAGAAAAGCAATGTACAATGGAACAATGGGGAAGACATATCTATGGCTCCCAAGTGTGCAACAAAGTCCAGAAGGTTTAGGATGTTTGCTTGGAAGTGTTTGCATAGGTTTTTTAATACCTCAAATAGAAGATTATTTTCCTTAGGTAGATAGCAAATGTTGGTGTGATGTGGAAGAAAGAGGGTAGCTGAGAATGTGTTTTTTGGGAGTGTAATGAATTGTCAGATTTTAAAAATTCCTTATAGAGTACTGTTTAGAAATATTGGAGAAGCAAATGGCTGTAATTAAGGAAATTATTCTTTTGAGCTGGGACACAGGATCTTAACAGCCCAGACAAAGTAAGGCCTTATTACGTTTAATTTTGTTGGCTGCCAAAAGAAGCAGTTACTAGAAAATGGAAATCAAAATCTAAACCAACTGTACTTGAAGTACTAAATATTGTAAAAGAGTAAAATAACTGGAATATCTTTTGAAAAAGGAATGAGCAAACTACATAGAAATAAATAGAATTTGTAGGAACAATACATGACAGAATAATGTTCAGGAGAAGGAATAAGGTTTAAGAAAAGGCAAGGATTGAGTAATTTATGTAATGTTGGACTGAAAGGCAGTTGTTATAAAGAAAGAACATTTGTAATGAGTAATGTGTGTGCAAATGGAAAAATGTTAATATGATTTGTTTTCTTTTCTATTATCGTATGTCTACGTCTTTAGTGATCTTTAACAAAGGTGTACAAAAAAAGGTTTAATCTTTAAATATCCTGTGACCTCTTTGATCAGTTTCAGTTTGCTCTCAAGACTCAGTGCAGTGTGTGCTCTGTTAAGGGTTTTTACTGATACCCTGGTTGTGAAAGATCAGAGGTATTACTGAATCCTGGTCCTCCTGTATCTGTCCGTAACTTTTGAGATCAAGAACCATTGCATTCTGTTGGACCAGTTCTGGAAGTGCAGTGGATTGTCTTGTACTGTTCTCTGGTGGTTTGTCTCCTCCTTATCCAGACACAAACAGAAGATAGTGTCCATTAATGTTTTCTGTGGTAGTTACTCATTTTAGGATTCTACAAGGTTTGCTGTTGGGGCCACTGTTATTTATGGTGTAATGTTTCTGCTAGGTGACATTGTTTGAAGAGAGGTATAAACTCTCATTGTTATATTGATGATATTTAGCTATACACTCCTTTGGTCTGAAGCAGGTGACCAGCCTTGATTTATTGTGTAACTGAGTCCATACTACACTGGCCTGTCAGAGCAGATAGAATTCCATCTTATTAAAGACTGCTGTGATGTCAGTACATGCCACTTTGCATCGCTTCCCTTCTCCACACCTTAGCTGTACTACATTATATGGGATTAACAGGCTAAAAGCTAGTGTCCTGGGCATGAAGTTTTGGAGTGGTTTTCCATCTGAGAAATATCACCTAGATCAGGTACTTTCTGACAGCAGAAGGTCTGTTTGCCACTTCCTACCCTCTTAGACTAATGTAGTGCCTTTACCTTATGCTGCCTGATACTGTCCTTAATTGACTTCATTTAGTGCAGAAATTAGCAGCTCATTTGATCTGGAGTATTAGAAAATGATATTATATTACCCCCATCCTTCAGAGTCTGCACTGGCTTTCCGTTGTCTACAAGTTGGAAGAGTATAAGGTTTTGAGTTTGACATGTTTGTACTGTGTGAAGTGTGTCCCACATCTCAAATATCTGCTGTTCTCCTACCAGCCAGTCCAAACCTTTTGTTCCACTAATGGACAAGATAGCTGGCAATTTCCAGGAAGTAGTTAGAAACATGTGGCTTTTAAGCCTTCTTCCGTCTAGCCTCACTCCATCAAATTTACGTCCTGTCAAATTAGGATGAGTCTTGCCACTGTCTGATTTAAAAGGTCTCTGACAATGCATCTGTTTCATCACTCAGGTAACAGGTTATGTTCAGATAAGTGGTTTTATTGAGTAAGTGTTGTGTTATGAATGTAGTATACTTGAGTTTAAGCCAGAAATATTGATTGCTTCAATGACCAGTTGATTGTATTTTAATTTTGCTTCGTTTAATTAGGTAAACCCACTAGGCACAAGTGCCTCTTCTATGCAGTGATTTGAGAGCACTGTCTAGTTAAGTGATTTGCTCAAAATAATCTGATAGGCAATTGGAAAACAACGGACTAAAACCCAAGACTACAAGACAAAGCTCTTTAGTAGCTTTGCCTTAATTCTTTTTTTAACCCCCAACCTCTGCTTTATGAATTCTCTAGCCAGATGGGCATTTTTTTTTTCTATGAGAGTGAAAGCCAGGCATATCCAGGCTAGGCAGGAGCCCTATGTCCCATTCTTTTTTCTGTAAAGAAATCTTCATCTGTTGGCCTGTTCATTCCCCCAGTTGTAAGAGTCTGGTGGTGGGGAGCAGATCAGGTCGCAGTTCTTGTCAGACACACAGCTGCTTTGTCAGATTGAGGAGATGTGTATTCTGCTGCACACCTTTTCCCTGCCTAAGCAGGGAGATCTCTGCACAATGCATTTATAAGCTAGATTGACCATTACAGGCACACGTTACACCCACTGGGCAGCAAGTCTCAACAGTGTCACAGACCTAACAGCTTCCTTCCCCCTCCACAGTGAGCAAAAGCTGACATCAGCAACTCATGCTCATTCACCCCCCCCCCCGCACCCATCTAGCCTCTGTAGCCTTAATTGTTTGTATTGAACTGCCAAAAAAAGAAGAAAGGAGCTTAAGTATGTATCTTGTATTATACTGGGGAAGAATGACAGCCCTGTGCTATAGCAGAACATACTGTAAGATTTGGGAAGGCAGAAATTACAGAGAACGCATTCAAGGTTTCCATGATGTTTGAGTATTTAAGACTTGAATATGTGTAAAAGAGTGTTTAAGACTTGAATACGAGTAAATTTACAAGTGGCCAGATATTCATGTACTGAAAGATTTGGAGCGACCTAGTGGAAGCTGTATTCTTTTCAGGCGTATGTTAACTTTTCTTTAATTCAGGAATATTTGTCTAAGAATAGCATTGTAGATATGATTCCTTTCAATTAAAACAGCGATAGATGACGTATGTGGCAGCTGTAGGCCAGTCAGCTTGACCTAGTTGTGGACAAGCTTAGTTAATGTAAGAAAACTGATGAGATTTTCAGAGAAAAACAGCTTTAGGATGTAAGGCATTGTGTGTCTGTTCCAGACAAAATCCTGCATTTCTTATCTTACTGACGTTTCTTTTCCTGAACACCAAGGTTGGACAGGGGTCTAACTAGGCAGACTTAGATACAATTCCGTGAATTTCTATGCCACAGGAAACTGGCCTGGACCTTAGGGAGATGGTGGTCAAAAGCTGAATTTAGGACAGAAATTCAAATGTAATAGCTGGGGAAGGATGTTAGAGTGAGCAGTGTTTTTCAGATGCTCAAGCCTTGAAGCTAGCCTTGACAGCGTGGAATGTTTAAAAAATAAGATGTGCAATTAAGTTTCTTTAGCCTTGGGCTCTGAGCTCTTGAAAAGCATCCTAGACCCAGAGTTAAGTAAGTCTTTAGGCTGCCGGTCATTGTTTTTAGCTTAATGTTTTAACAGAGAGTGTTTTTAGCTTCAAAATTTGCAGAACTGTTATCATTAAGATGAAATTACCATCAAGATCTGTGCCATAGGCAACAGAGTTTTGTGAAGTAACAGTTTTTGAAAACAGTGAATCTAGGTGATGAATTAAACACATCAGATGTTTATCTGATTTAACATAATTTGGTCCCTGTTTTGCCTGAAGTGTTTGGTTTTGTGCTTTAATCCGCTGACTTGAATAATGAACATTACAGAACTGACTCCAGCACTTGTTGGTTTATCAAAATGTGAAATGTTCTCTGTGTAGACAAATACAGTTATTTGTAGAAGCAGTCATGTTCCATATGCATCATTTATGCTTTAGATTTTTATTTGCACATTTTTTTCACAACAGTGTAGTGCAGTTTTTCTCAAATATTGAGGCCATCCTCCCTAATGAAACCTAAGTAAGTCCAAAAAGTCTTGTGTACTTATAAAGTTGACTATTTTTCAGTAATTTTATGTGGGATCAGGTTAAATGTGGAAGGATTATAACTGATGAATGAATGATTTGATAGCAAATAAGTTTAAAACATAATGCGGTGCCGTGTGTGTGTTTGTACAGATGTACATTATATATTACACGGATTCACTTCATAACACTGAAAACTCAAAACACTGAAAATGAGAAAACGTCATAATATAGAAGACCACAACACTGAAACTTCAAAACACTGAAAACACATATCATACATATACTGAGTTTAAACAACATAAATCATAGCACTTCCCACCAAGTGTAAGAAGGGGGGCAAGCCCCCCTGCACCCCCCCACACCCCCTGCTACTTAAATATATCGACTCCAAGATTGCACTTAGTGTAGTCACCGAGGGAGACGCTCGAGCCGCTGGTACAGGTGTTGCCATCAGGTGACATGCCTGGCTCCAGCTCTTGTCAGTTTTTGGGACCCTTCCAGGCATCATTTACCAATGCCCCGTATGATGGTTCCTCCCTTTTTGGGAAGTCAGTACGTGACACATTAGTTCAGAGTGAGAAGGGCAGGAAGACTGTCTGCCATCAGGATCCGCTTCTCGGCCCCTCAACGATCCTTCTCTAGGAATCAGTGAGGGAGCAAGAAGATGTGGTTCCAGAAATCTCAGAGTTTTCCCCAGAACACTCAGGACTCACCTTCCCCCAGGGGAAGAGGGGGATTTGATAGATGCCACCCTAGAAGCAGAGGGGTTCCGAGAAATTATGGGTCTCGAGAGCTTTTCTCGGACAGACCCGCCCAGCAACCCTGAAGGGTTGCCCGACTGCTAGTCTCTGGAGGCAGTCAGGGACCATCTCTCGCTACACCTAACGGAGTGGGAGTCCATCAAAAAAGATCGTTGGCTATTCAGTCCCTTTTCTAGAGTCACCTCCACCTCTCAAACACCTCCCAGACATCCCACCCATGCACAGGGAGGATGCAGCACTGGAAATAGCAAAGCTGGTATCCAACCTGTCCCCCTTGACCACTCCGGATCAGACATTTATTCCAGGTTCTTTTTGGTGCCAAAGAAAACGGGGGACCGAAGACCCATTTTGGATCTCTCCACCTTGAACCTGTCAGTGGCCAAGACAAAGTTCCGGATGGTTACCCTTCAGTCTGACCTGCCCTTCCTGCAGGAGAATGATTGGATGTGCTTGATCAACCTCCAGGATGCGTACTATCACATCAAAATGGACAGGTGCTCTTGGAGGTTTCTCTGCTTTTGGCTAGGAGCCAATCATTACCAATTCAGAGCGCTCCCCATTGGTCTCACCATAGCCCCCAAGGTGTTTACCAAAATGATGTCAGTAGTAGCAGCTCACCTGAGACTCCAGAGCATACAGGTATTCCCCTACCTGGACGATTGGCTCCTCGCTGCTCCTTCCAGGCATCAACTTTGTCAAGCAAGGGATTCCTTTCTTCTCCTATCCCAGAAGTTAGGCATTACCATCAATGTCAACAAATCATCTCTGGCCTCAGTCCAAATGTTAGACTTCATTGGGGTTTGTTTAGACACAATTCAAACCAAAGTTTTTCTTGCTCCAGACAGGATACGCACACTGAAGCTGCATGTTCTTTGCATTCTTCAAACTCAGTTCCTGACAACAGCGATAGTATTAAGGGCATTGGGGTCCATGGCAGCCATGGTCAGTCTCTTACCCTTGGTGTGCCTTCACATGCAGATTCTTCAGTGGTCCCTTGCAGCACAGTGGTCCTCGTTGGATCTTCCGTTGACTCACCCTGTCCAATTCTGTCGAGTGTGCAGGGACTCCATTCTGTGGTGAATTCATTCCTCGGCCCTTGTTCGGGGTCATCCCTTTCTTCCACCTTTCCCCAAGGCCACAATGACTACGGACGCCTCCCAGCTAAGGTGGGGGTGACACTGCTCAGGAAGGACACTTCAACGTATGTGGTCCCCCTACAAGACCAGATTGCATATCAACATCCTGGAGAGGAGGGCGGTGCTTTTAGCATTGCTGGCTCTCCATGCCCATCTTCCCTCAGGAACGATTGCTGTCCAGGTGAGCAATATGTCAGTGGTCTTGTACATCATCAAGCATGGGGGAACCAGATCTTATCTTGTATGTAGCGAGGCCATGAGAGTATGGGAGTGGGCGATCTCCACCAGCCGTTTTCTGGTGGCATCGCACATCGTGGGGAGATCCAACAGTCTAGCAGACAGGCTCAGCAGATCTATTCTGATGCCTTACAAGTGGTCTCTGAATCCTTCAGTAGCAGAGTGGATCTTTCACAAGTGGGTTCAGCCTTGCTGCAATCTCTTTGCTTCCCCTTCCAACTCAAGATGCAGTGAGTTCTTTGTTCTGATCCCCCTCTGGGGGAAGCCCTGAGAGATGCTGTGATTCGTGCTTGGCCCCCTGGTTTTCTGTATGCTTATCCTCCTCTTCCCTTAATACCAAAATTCTTTCAGAAATCTCGCAGGCTGGAGAGCCTCGTAATCCTCATTGCCCCATTCTGGCCTTGCCAAGTGGTTTCCCTCTCTGTGGTCTCATCTGGTGGCTCCACCATGGATGTTGGATTTGGTTCTGGATCTCATCTCTCATCCCTCAGGGATTCCCCAGACCTGGACAGTCTGAAGCTCACTGCTTGGATGCTCCAGTTCCCATGATATTCAGGACTCCCAGCTTATCCTGTCCTGTCAAAAGAATCCTGGTGGCAGCTCATAAGTCTTCAACCAAAAAGGTATATTCCAGCAAATGGAGATGTTTTTCGATCTGGGCTTCACAGCATGCACCAGACCCTTTCACTGCCCCAGTTTCCGCGGTGCTGGAATTTTTTACTGGAATTTTTCAACAAGGTGCCAGTTTTTCCACAGTCAGTTCAACTTGCTACAATTTCTAATTATCATGTGGGGGATAACATGGTTTCCTTAGCATCTTCTAAGCTTTCCATGGCCTTTCTCAAAGGTACCTTTCTCCTTCAACCCCCTGTGAAGGACCCTACGCCACCATGGGATCTTATGTTAGTACTACAGGCCTTAGTTTCGCCCCCTTTTGAACCTGCAGCTTTGGTAGATCTGCAGTTTCTGTCCTGGAAGACTGCTTTTCTTGGTTGCCATTACCTGTAACAGGAGAATTTCAAAACTTCAAGCTCTGTCGGTCAAAGCCCCTTATATGATTTTTCATAAGGACAGGGTGTCCTTGTGCACTAATCCATCTTTTCTTCCTAAAGTAGCTTCAGAGGCCAACATTAATCATGATCAGTCTTCCAGTCTTCTTTCCAAATTTTCAAAATAAGGGAGAATACAAATTGCATTTATTGGATGTGCGCAGGCAGTTGCGTTTCTACCTGCACAGGACAAAAACCTTTCATAAATCTTATCAACTTTTCATTTCTTACTTCAAATCCTGTTTAGGGAAACCTATATCTAAAGTTACTGTTGCCCATTGGATTTCCCAGTGTATCATTCAGGCGTATTTTGCCAGGGGGATTTCCTCGCCAAGTCATGTGAAGGCACATTCCACCAGATCTATGGCCACTTCAGCAGCCTTTTGGTCCAGAGTTTCGTTAGATGTTATTTGTTCTGCGGCTGCTTGGTCCTCATTTCATACCGTCATCTCACATTATAAATTGGATATTGTATCCAGGAACAGGGGATCTTTGATCTTTTGGCTCTGCCATGCTCCAGAATATCCTTCCATGAGGGCCTCCCAGGTGTTTAGTAGCTGGGGACTCTGTTCCACAGGTTGAAGACTAAATAAAGACAACAACTTCAGATAAATAAGTTATGTACTTACATTTCTTTGGCTAATCCTCACCCTGGGCAAGTAACATGGGAGCCCGCATCACCAAGAGGGCCTTTAATACCTTCCTCATTGTGTGTTCATCGCTGCCCACCATGCACTGATAAAAGACTGCTGCACAGCAACATGGTAGTACTAAATCAGTGTCCTGGTCATTACAGGTTTCTGGCACCATCAAAAAAACATTTACTGGTGGTGGATGCAGCATATTGAACCTTCCCCCACCCTCCTTCCACCAGGATAGGTGGGCTGGTGTTAGCCCTTCAATCATATCTTCCCCTGCAAGTCTGGGCACAGTAATTCAAGTATGAGTGTCCCCGTGGCTTTATTCTTTGTCATGGAGAGGGCCTGAACTGTATAGAGTTCATTTGACTCCAACATAGCAGTGTATCAGGGAAAGAGTGCAATTTTGTTTTAATTGTGCAAGAGATCATTCTTTCTCTGAGTTGGAGCAACCTTGGAGTGAGAATAATAAGGCAGAGAGGTGGGGGTGGGCTTAAAAGTGCAAGAAATCTTGCTTTTCCCCTGGCAGAAACACTTTATTTTTGTATGGGTATCTTTTGGATGAAAGTAGCTCATCTTCAAGTAGTATTTAAGCATTATGTGTACTCAGGTAAATTCATTTCATCTATTGGGTACTGTACATATGAGTTAGAGAAACTGCACTTTGATGAATAGTAGTAGACCCAGAAACTCGGGATAGGCTTAGTGCAGGCCTGGGTTTGGGTTGGGTTGGGTTCTCTGAGTCTGAACTGGTAAATAGTGACCATCATGCCATCCTGCTGGCATTCAGATATGTGACAGTAGCAAACTTGTCCGTTTAGTCTTTTTGATCTCTATAAATCTATTTAAAGGTAAGTCAGCAAAAAATTTAGCTTACAGGAGATATTGTATTTTATGTGCATAACACATTGAATGAAAAATGTTCATATTTTTATTTTACACACTGGTTTTACATGATAAACATATGATAGTTAATGATCTGAGTTTAGAGGTAAATCCCAGCAAAAGTACCTGAATACCATTTTTCTAAAATGTCTGGGACTGTTGTACATGTTGTAAGTGGTCATGCTTTGCAGTGAGTTGAAAATACTACATGTTTGGGTTTGAAGAGAGATTCTTGGTTAATATTTTAGTGTAATGCTGGAAATTTATCTAAAAAAAAATATATAGGATGTCTACATTGTTAGAAAAACTAAGGAATGTCAACTCAGTAACTTACTGACTATTAGTTTTTATTTTATGTATTGCAAGTTTGTTTTTGTTTCAGTATTTTTAGCATTTTAAGATTAAAACGATAAGCCGAGACGTTCCAGAGTACCAGGTTAAAGCAAGACCGGATAAGAGTGACTTATTTAGTGACTGCAAACTTCAATGGATCTGCTAGGGAAAAGAAAAAAAACAAGATCTGAAGATGTTGCCTTCATTTGGTCTTCAACCTGTGGGTTCCCGGATCTGTCTCGGATCCAACTCAGTCACATGTTCAGCATCTGATCTATGCTCAAGGCTCCTCCCCTTACCCATAATCCTCCTGCCTCCTTCCTCCCTTCAGATCGTGTTTGCCGCACTTCATGTCCGCATCGTGATCAGTGCTCTCTGCTGCAAAAGTAGTGGTAAGTGCTTGTTTTTTGGTAAAATTTTGTCCTTTTCTTTTCTTCTTTATTCTACTTTCAACCTCCCCTTTGCTGTAAAGATTATATTTCATCTTTCAATTCATGGTTGGCCACGTTGATGTCCCAAGCTCCCAAACCTGGCTCAGAAATAAGGTTATTAGTTCACTGGGCCACACTGCCGTTTATGCCCAGTTTCCTTGGTGCTGGAATTTTTTACTGGAATTTTTCAACAAGGTGCCAGTTTTTCCACAGTCAGTTCAACTTGCTGCAATTTCTAATTATCATGTGGGTGATAACATGGTTTCCTTAGCTTCTTCTAAGCTTTCCATGGCCTTTCTCAAAGGTACCTTTCTCCTTCAACCCCCTGTGAAGGACCCTACGCCACCATGGGATCTTATTTTAGTACTACAGGCCTTAGTTTCGCCCCCTTTTGAACCTGCAGCTTTGGTAGATCTGCAGTTTCTGTCCTGGAAGACTGCTTTTCTTGGTTGCCATTACCTGTAACAGGAGAATTTCAAAACTTCAAGCTCTGTCGGTCAAAGCCCCTTATATGATTTTTCATAAGGACAGGGTGTCCTTGCGCACGAATCCATCTTTTTTTCCTAAAGTAGCTTCAGAGGCCAACATTAATCATGATCAGTCTTCCGGTCTTCTTTCCAAATTTTCAAAATAAGGGAGAATACAAATTGCATTTATTGGATGTGCACAGGCAGTTGCGTTTCTACCTGCACAGGACAAAAACCTTTCATAAATCTGATCAACTTTTCATTTCTTACTTCAAATCCTGTTTAGGGAAACCTATATCTAAAGTTACTGTTTCCCATTGGATTTCCCAGTGTATCATTCAGGCGTATTTTGCCAGGGGGATTTCCCCGCCAAGTCATGTGAAGGCACATTCCACCAGATCTATGGCCACTTCAGCAGCCT
The DNA here is from genome assembly GCF_019279795.1 of Protopterus annectens. Classification (NCBI taxonomy): domain Eukaryota; kingdom Metazoa; phylum Chordata; order Ceratodontiformes; family Protopteridae; genus Protopterus; species Protopterus annectens. The sequence continues at coordinate 198,273,126 of NC_056745.1, forward strand.
TTTGGTCCAGAGTTTCGTTAGATGTTATTTGTTCTGCGGCTGCTTGGTCCTCATTTCATACCGTCATCTCACATTATAAATTGGATATTGTATCCAGGAACAGGGGATCTTTGATCTTTTGGCTCTGCCATGCTCCAGAATATCCTTCCATGAGGGCCTCCCAGGTGTTTAGTAGCTGGGGACTCTGTTCCACAGGTTGAAGACTAAATAAAGACAACAACTTCAGATAAATAAGTTATGTACTTACCATAACATTCCATCTGAGTTGTTGCTCTTCATTTGTCTCCAACCATCCTCCCTCCTTCCCTTGGCCTTGTGTGAACTGTTTGTTGCTCCTACGACTACAGGAGGTGGTCACCGTAAGGGTGCCTCTTATCCTTATTTATGGTTTCTGATAGGGACCAGGTTCTGTTGGGTCGGGTGAGAGTACTAGATTGGGCAGCAAACTCAATCTGAAGGGAGGAAGGAGACAGGAGCATTATGAGTAAGGGGAGGAGCTTTGATAATGGATCAGAACTCACAGGTTGAAGACAAATGAAGAACAACAACTTAGCTGGAACGTTATGGTGAGTACATAACTTCTTTTTTTTTTTTATGAAGATTAGACCAAAAATACAAGACAAACTTCTGGGCTTCATGCCCCCCAAACCTCTCAACCTCTTAATGCAAGATTTAGAGATGAAGCAAAAAATTATGTGAGGGGTGCCAGATGAGAATATCTGGGCCATTTTGCAAGAGTGCAACACCAAAATAACAGACTTACGTGGATGATATAGACTTCCAGTTCACTTTGCTCGACTCCAAAAACTGGATAGACAGCTTCTGTTTTTCTTCCTGTGCTGGATCATTGTGGACGAACCTGACCTAATGCATCTCGTGTCTGCTGCCACATATTAAGCAGGCAGGAAAAAGAGAAAGACAAGTGATGTCATCTTCATTCAAGTCACAAGTAGCGTGCAAATTAGGTGCAGTAAAGGAGCACTTTGATTGCCTGAATCATCTACAGCCAAACAGAGGTCTCTTTACTGCAAATACTGCGCAATTCCAGGCACTTGAGAGCTATGTGTTTTAGTATTTTAACATTTTAAGATTTAAAAGATACGTTCCCGGAGGAGGCAGACGTATTGTTCTTCTCTGTTGTCTGTTACAGTGCACTGTACTCAAAACATATTGCGGTACTTCACCCAAAAAGTAAAGTACTGTAAAATTAATTAAGAGCGCTGCTAATCATAGTTTTGAAAGCGCTCAAGTTTACGTTTCAGTCAGTGGATGTTATCTGTGCCTGTGAAGTGATGAACTCGAACAACTGGAAGTAGAATATTTTAACTATTGAAATGAAACTGAAAGCATTGAAACATATTGATAATGGAGAACCAGTAAATCGGATATGTGCTGAATTGAGTGTTGGAAAAAGTGCTGTGAATCATTAGCACAGAAACCAAAAATTCCTTCAAGATTTCAGTTAGCAAATGCATTCAGAAAATGTGCTGTCAAGAAGGTACACTGTGAAGGAGCCAAAAAATGAAGTTATTGATGATGCATTATGGATATGGCTCATGCAAAAATGACAGAGGAACACCTCTGAGCAGGCCAGCTTTGAAGGAAAAGGCAATGCAGTTGCACAAGAAAGTCAACAGTGGAGAAAAATTCTTAGCTAGCAAGGGATGGCTTTCACAATGTAAAAAGTGTCATGGAATTCATTATCTAGGTGTCTGCGGCAAGAAATTGTCAGCAGATCAAAATGCTGCAAGTGAATTTTCCCAGAAATATTTAGGCATTAGAATGAAAACCTTACTCCTGAACATCTCTACAACTTGGATGAAACAGGCTTACATTTTAAGCTTCTTGCATAAAAAACGCTAGCAGCCATCGCAAGAAACATTTGTTACTGGTTTCAAAATGAATAGGTTAGGAAGAATGGGGAAGAAAGAAGTACCTGGCAACATATTTTCTGGGAGTGTAATGAGTTGGCTGACTTTAAACGATTCCCTGCAGACTGGTCTGTTGGAGATGCTGGGTGAGCAAATTGGAGTGACCAGGAAAATTATTTTTTTGAGCTATGATACAGAGTTGGAATTGCCTAGATATAGCAAGGCCTTGCTGAGTCTAATTATGATGGCTGCCAAAAAAGCAATAACTAGAAAATGGAAATCAAAGCCTAAACCAAAGGGTAGGAGTAAATTACAAAGGAAAAGTGGGAAACGTGGGACCACTACATGCAGAGGAGGAACTATGTTTAAAAGAAGGCAGGATCTGAATGAGCTATGTAATGGTTGACTGCCAATGACTGGATATATTAAAAGTGATGTTTAAATAATGTTTGCAGCTACAGTTGTTTTGGCACAATTTGTAAGGTATAATTTGTGTAACTGAGATTGTGCCACTATGATTTACTTTCATTTATGTAAATGTAATATTGTCTATGTCACACATGATAATTTAATAAAGATGTTAATTATAAAAAAAATGAATAAAGAGAGAATCACTGTGGCACTTTGTACAAATGCTGCTGGGAGTCACAAACTGCCCCTTTTCATTGTAGGTAAACCCAGAGCATTTAAAAATGTAAATTTCTATGCTGTACCAGTTTACTATAAAGCCCAGAAGTCAGCTTGGATGGATTATTTATTCAAAGAATGGTTTTCAACTGAATTTGTTCCAAAAGTTAAGGCTCATTTGATGCATTTAAAATTACCATTTAAGGCTATTCTTGTCCTTCACAATGCTCCAATCACACTGACGTATCTTCTGATGATATCAAAGTGATGTTTTTACCACTTGGTGTTACATCTTTGGTACAACCTATGGCTCAAGGTGTGATAGCTAGTCTGAAGAGGAATTACAGAAGAAAACTTCCTTCAGAAATTCTTGAGAGAACTGCTGATGAAGAAACGGAACTTACTGAAGCTCTTAAGAAAATTAACATTAAGGATGTGATTTACATGTTGGCATCTGCTTTTGATGAAATGCTTTCATCAACGTTTGTGAAATCGTGGAGAAATCTATGGCCTGATGTTGAAAAGTTAACTGCAATCTTTATGAAGAAGATCTGGCAGACGATGACAACATTGCTCTACTTAATTTTAAACAACTAGTTCAAAGACTTGGAAAAAAGGGACATCAATCAGTGGGTTATAGGCGACAATATTCTACATAATGAAGCTTTAACAGACCTTGAAATCATTGAAGTAGTCACTCAAGGAGAAATGGCGGAAGAACTACAAGAGAACTCAGAAGGTATGAGTGGAGATGCCGATTATAAAATATGTCACTCAGAAGGAGAGAAAGCTCTTGAAACTGCATTGGGAGCTCTTGAAACTGCATTTAGATATATCGAACAGCGAAAACAGTTCATCTGCCATTGATATTATCTTTATGAAAAAGTGGCATGATTTTGCTTCAAAACAAGAACTGAAATAAAAAAATTAAAATTGCTGATTTTTTTCCAAGTAAATAAATGTTTAATAAATATTTACATACAACATATGTACATCATTTTTAATCTGATTTGCAACCTGTAAAAGTATCATCTGTTTGGGAGCTCTGCAATATTTCCTTTTGAATTATGTAAGTATTAGAAAAACTGTTGCCCATAATCACTGGTTTATCAGTTGGTTGTGTTCTTTATTTATTTATTTTTTTGTTTTTTCCTAATCACATTGCATAACTCCTCGTTAAGGGAGTCAGTAGTTAGGTGTTGTACATTTCAGATTGCTCAGCTCTGTGGCTCAGAGAAGGTCATTATGGCTGCAGATGAGGAAGATTTGGATAGTGCCTACTGAGTGAGTAAATCAGTAAGAATTCCTGTAGTATTGATTTTTTTCTGTTAAGGTACACAGGATCCTGAGAAGAATGCTGCTTTGGCTGGCAAAACTGGAGACAGTTAAGGTTTGTTGTGGTTCATTAGAGTGAGGTCATATAAACAGAGGGTGATCTAAGATTGAATGTCAGCGTATGGCCACCAGACAATATGTAGGTCTCCCAAGATTAATTGTGCATTAATAATGGTAATGAGCCCTTACAGTATGGCATCAACTAGGTAGGTAGACACACGCATGCTGTTTACATACTTTCTGACTTTCTTATATTCAGTGAAATAGTGGAACATTAACATTTTCATAAGTGGTTGACATAAAAAAGTTATACCCATGTGGAGTGACTTCACTGAAGGGTAAGTGTCATGACATTGGTTTGGTTTCCGGCACTCAGAAAATAACTTGCCTATAGTTGTCAGTCATTGGAAAGTTGTCTGTCCTCCACTTTGTCACAAATACTTCATACACTTAAGTTAAAAGAAGTAGTTTTAGACCTTTATGAAATGACAACACATTATCTGGGATCAAGAAGTGTGTAATCATTGTGTTTTGTTATAGAAGATGACAAAACTGAAGAGAGTATAAGACCTAGGTTGTACTTTAGATGCTGGAATGGGGTTAAGTTTTAATGAGCGGTCATAGGTATATGGGGCTGAGAAATAGTGTAGCAGGAATGTGATGTGTTATATTATAGGGGGGTATATGTGATCTGGCTGTTTAATGCATAGGATTAAAACAATTTGCTGCAAATAAATACTGTCACTTGTAGGAGGTTCCAAGGACTGGGCCCTTGGAAAGTAAAAGAAAATTTGCCAGATGATTGTAGTAGAACCTGCGGAATCATCAGCAACCCAAATATGGAAGAGCACAAAGAATGAGCTGGCTGATAGCATGCAGAATATTTCCTAAGGTAAGGGGATGCAAATTGTATAGGACAAGAACTTCATAAGTAATATGTGAACAAACTGGTATCCAGTCTAGACTTGGCAAGGCTGATGTAATGCAGTGGTATTGAGATACCTCTGTGAGTAACTAAACTTCAGAATTCTGCAGGAGTTGCAAACTGTCAAACTTGTAGCCCAAGGTGCAGGCTGTTATAGTAACCAAGCATGAAGAGCCCAAAGCATGTACCACCAAAGACAAATCTACTGAAGGAATAAGGTGCTAAATTAAGAAGCTATTTCTTGGATGATAACTTGAGGACTTTGCAGCAACAGGCACCTGGTCCCTAAAGAAGACGGTCATCAAGTATTACCACTAAATTCTGCACCTCCAACACAAATTACTTTTTGTCTCCACTGTAGATAATAGCCAGTGACAAAATGGGAGCAGAAAAATTACAGATGGTGACATGAATGGCGATAGCTACATCTTAGAGGTATGGGCTTTTAGCCAATTATCACCCAACCAGTTGTGAATGCATTTCAGGTCTGAAACATGTTTGCTTAAGGCAGACATAGAGGTACAGCTTTGTATCTTCAGTATAACAGAAATAGTGTAAGCCTTACAGTGTACAGCAGTGGATCCAAAATTGAACTCTGCACTGTCCCGCATATCAGTGGGAGGGAGATAGGGTATTAACTCCTGCCACAGCTCTCAGAGTGTAGCCAGAAAAGTAGGAGGCAAACCACTGCTGAATTTCACCTGATACACTGCAGTAACATTTCAAATGGTCCAGCAAAGTCTCATGGTCCATGTCAATCAAATGTTGAAAAGAGATATTGGAGGACCAAGATGGAATACTAATGATATTCTCTAGCCAGAAGGAAATTATGTAATGCCCTCACAAAGACCATCTCTGTACTATGTTTGGAGGTTTCAAGTTCACAGGTGAATCAGGAAAAAAAAATGTGGACCAAAAATAAAGCAAATTTTTGGACACACTTACTGATAAAGCTTTTCGCATGCAGATCAAATGTGAACATGTCTGTAGCAGAAGCAGCCAATTGTGATGGTACATAGCACAAACTCAGTATGTATCCCAGTCCAGTCTAATCCCAGTCCAGTCCACTGGAACAGGTAAGGGCAGACCCATTTAACTGGCTGTCCTGCTTGTCCTGGCAGCATACGGTATGGCCAAAGAGAATCAGTAAGTGCATGGGACAGCAGCAGTACTGAAGTCTGTGTGGTACATGCAACGTGGAGTATCCATGGTGCCAGTATGAATCTGTGACACAGACAGATAAACACCTAAATATGAATTAGATGACTCAAGTTCATTTAGTGTCTTGGGTGCTAGAAGAGCTGGGCAGGGAAGAAAGAGTGAGTTGGCAGTGGCTCACTACTTGTTTGAACTTGGGGAGGGGGGTATAGTTGCATTTGGTAGCTTGCAGGTGAAGTTGCAACTGATAATCAGGGATATGAACTTGGGCTACCAAGCTCTTGAAGCTTGCCCTCAATAGCATGCGAGTGTAAGCATTCACATGCATGAGGAGGGCATAGTATACCACCATGGTGAAAGAGGCACTCATGTTAGCCACCAGAGGGAGAGTAGGAGACTGAAAATAGAATCTGACATCATGCAGTGAGAACAAGGGCACAAGCAGCATCACTGACTGCCTGGATTTTGGCTCTGTCTCTGTGAGTGATAGGGGAATGGATCAGCTGAAAACCAGTGGAGGTGGGGGGGGGGGGGGAGGAGGTTATCCGGAATGGAAACAAAAAACATATGGAAAAATGAACATTTGCCAGCCTTTCTGGGTGCAGGCCTGTACTCATTCATTTGTAAGGCAATTGAATTTATTATGATTTACTAACTTACATTTACTAAATTATTAACTTCTAAATTATTTTGGAGTACAGCACAGCAAACACTGCACTAAGTACTGAAGCCAAAACAATCACCAGCTTTGTGATTTAATCGTTACTGTAAGTGACATATGAAGATCTTGCAAGAGCATGCATTTAATTCTTTGTAGCAGTGAAGAGTTACCAAACCATGCACTAACTTTCTCAGACGTGGCTACCACATTAAAAATTCTCGTGGATTTTGTAATTTTACTTCAGGGAATTTTGGCATTAATATTATACTTGTTTTCTAATGTGGGATCCAGGGAATGCAGTTACCTCATGCACCCATTGTGTACCCACTGTTTATAGGGTAAGATTTATTGGCACTTTGTTTAGGTAGGCTGACTGGTCTCTTGTTAGTGAGGGGCAACTTGGGTTATTACCATAACAATGTGTTAAAAGACAAAAAAAAAACATAGTTACAAGCTTGTGCTGCAACCATATCTGATGACAAAAAATGTTTTTAATATAGCTTAGATTTTATTTATGTGGGGACTAGCATAAGTGAACTAAGTAATCCAGGGAAAAAAATTTTATGAAAAGTCAGATTATAAGAGATTGATAGCTGGAGTGCAATGTAAAACAGAAACAGGAAAGGAAGATGTTCATGTCTCACTGCTGCAGTCCTAACCATTGGTTATCCATGTCATGGTAGCCCTCAGTCAGAATACCAGAATCAAGGTTTTGTGCATCGTCTGCTGTCGCATGTTGGGTGACGTCAGGTTGTCCAAGCTACAAAAGAGAGCAGGCAACGCCATTACCTCAGTCTTTCTTGCCGTGGAGCCCGGAGCAGAAGCAATTCACAACAGTACCGGTTGGCTGTTTCCAGATGTTCATCGTGTTTCACTGTTGCAGTCATTACACTTGGGTTATCCTGCTGGCAGGCTACCCGCAGTCAGCCTGAATTCCAAAGTCCTGGTCCGGCGTTGGTTGCTGTCGCCTCTTCCCTGACGTCAGAGCGCCAGAGGTATAAAAGATGCAGCCGACGCCATTTTCTTCAGTCTTTCTTGCCGTGTGGTGCCGGAAGCAAAAGCAGTTTGCAAGTTGGCCGACTCCTGAGATTTTCGAAATTGAATTTCAGATCCGAAGTCTTCTATATAGCTAAGTACCCCGTTGGGGAAACTTTTTTCTTGCTCCAGACCGATGTCAAAAAAAGTTAACAATTGTATTTTTTGTGGGAAGCAAATACCTCATAAAGATTTTCATTCTTACTGTATTCCTTGCCTAGGCCCTGTCCACAACGTTGCTAGTTGTCGGTTTTGTGCTAGATTTAACCAACGCACTGTTAAGCGTCGGTACGATTTTGATTTTCATTACTTTGGCCGAAGGTTTAACTACATAATGCCGTTGGAACAGCCGATGACCGGAGTTAATAAAAGCGCAAGGAAAAAGACAGGCATCCGAGGTCCAAAACCGACGACAGAGACGTTTCTAGGCCAGTCGCCGGTTCTCAGTGAGGTGCTTTCGCAGCCCTTGACACCCACTACCTCAGAGCCACAGGCCTCCTCTGACTCCCACGTGGAGACAACTAGGCCTCTGGATACTCAAGGTATTGGGCCTTCAGAAACTAATCCCTCAGATGGGTTTGGAGCCGCTGAGCAGGCATCGGCTTCTGAGGGTGTTTTCAGACCTACATGGCTTTATATCAGGCCAACTTCAGCTTCCAAGACAAAGTCTAAAACAGTTTTAAAGACAAGGAAATAAGTACAGCATTCTCCAGGACAGACTTCCATGCCTAAGAAACAGATGCTCAAAATGGCCGAAGACCTAATTGCTTTGATCAGGAGTTCCCATCCCCCTCATGATAAGAGGCCTAGGCAAGACACTGAATATGATTCCTCTGATCAGATTTCCATTTCCTCTGACTCCTCTTCAGAACAGGGATACTCTATTCCTCCCTATGAGAATTCTGATGCTGAAGAATCCATTCCTTCAGCTTCTCCTCCTGAGGATTACTCATTTGAGGAAACCCTGCATACCATGAGGGAGCTTTTCCACTGGGAGAGCCAAGATTACTCAGATTCTAAGAAAAGGCTCAGAGACTTTCTTTTACTACCTCAGCACAGACCTCTTGCTATTCCACCTGTTCTAGACATTGTAGATGATGTATTTTCCGAGTCAGGCCTGTCTCCCGACTCTTTACCTCCTGCACCTGTTAAGCCAGACAGGTACTACAGGGTACCAGATTCGCATAAATTTCTATATGAAAACCCTGCTGCTGACCCAGAAAGTATTTCTTAGGGTCCCAAAGGGGTCAAGGCTGCTCCTGCTAAAAACCCTGTCCCCTCAGATAGAGATTCCAGGGCACTGGACAGATGGGGGAAAAAGTTTACACTTCTACTACCTTGGCTGTAAGGGCTTTAAATTGTCAGTTTCATGTGCTTAAATATCAACAATACTTAATGTCTCTGCTAAAACAGAAAATGTTGACAATTTCTGAATGTTCTGGGAATAAGGAAATGCAGGCTTTATTGCATGCAGCTGAACAAGTGGGAAAACATACTTTGCAATGTGGTTATGATTCACTGGAGGCCTCTTGCAGGGCTGCTGTAACAGGTTCTGTCATTAGAAGACATACTTGGTTAAAGGAACAGACTCTGCCTTATCATGTTAAAGCAAAATTATTGGATGCTCCATTACAGCATGATACTTTATTTGGTGTTAAGGCAGAAGAGGTGTTGAAGAAAATGGAGGATAAAGCTAAATCTATGCACAGTAAAGGATTTCTTACAGGTAAAGCCACCCAGATTTAGCAGGAACTGGCCTTCTAAGAATTGTTTTTTCCCGTGTCAGACAGGCCACAAAGAGGCAGATACAGACGCCCTAGAGGCAGACAACAGCCCCAGGGCTCATACAGGCCCAAACAATGGGGTGCTTCTACCTCCAAAAGCGGAGAAGACAAATCACAGCCATATAGGAAACAGTCCCAAAGACTTCCCTCTGCCAGTACCAAGCATTTATCTTTTGGCAGTACCCTTAGGGGGGAAGGTAGCACTTTTTTCACAAAATTGGCACATGATCACCCAGGACAAATGGGTCTTAAATATAGTCTCTCAGAGCTACAGGTTCCACTTTCACACCCTTCCAAAGGCAAAAGGTATGCCAGACCTGCCACACAATCAGTGGGCAGAGGCACAAAAACAAGTTTCATCTCTCATGGACATGAGGGCTTTTCAGCCAGTGTCTCAACAAGAGCAGGGACAAGGATTTTGCTCAAGACTTTTCTTAGTACCAAGAAAGGACAAAGCATGGAGACCAATTCTGGACCTGTCTATTCTAAATACTTTTCTGGACGTTCCGAAATTCAAAATGTTGACTGTGCAGCAGCTTCTGCCAATGCTGGGCAAGAAGGCTTGGCTTGTAACTTTGGACCTCAAAGAGGCATACCTGCATGTCCCAATCAGACAATCTTGCAGAAGATACCTCAGATTCATAGCTGGCTCAATGCACTACCAATTCTCTGCACTGCCCTTTGGCTTATCTACTGCGCCCAGGGTCTTCACAAAATGCCTGGCACCAGTAATTGCATTTTGCAGACAAAGAGGAATTTAAATATATCCCTACTTGGATGACTGCCTTATTCAAGCAGAGACCAAAGACATTCTTCTAAAGCATCTGGCATTTGTAAAAAGATTATTAATTTGCCTAGGGTACACAGTAAACGAAAAGAAATCAAAACTAGTACCCTCTCAAGAGATAATATTCCTGGTGCAAGCTTAAATACATCTGCCCAGATGGCTTATCTCACGCCAGACAAACAAATGCAACTGACTTCTTACTTCGAAAGCATGGCAACAAAGACCCAGTTATCTGAAAGAAAATTTCTGCAGGCTCTGGGCTACATGGCCTCCTGCATTCTGCTAATTTCATATGCAAGACTACATATGAGGAAACTACAGTGGTATCTAAAAAGTGTTTGGACTCAACATTGCCACAGCCTGGAATCAATAATTTCACTCATTACCTGCCTACAACAGGAGTTTCGATGGTGGGCACAGGCCTGTCACCACAACAAGGGACAGCCATTCACTTTACCCACAGCAAGGGACAGCCATTCACTTTACCCACAGCAAGGCAAACACTATCAACAGATGCTTCAGATTATGCCTGGGGGGGGCCCACATGGCAGGAAAATGTATTTAGGGCACATAGTCCCCAAGCCAAAGGCATCTTCACATCAATCAAAAAGAGATGCAAGCTGTACAACATGCTCTGACAGCCTTCAAGGACATACTTCATCCAGGACAACTGCTGATAAAGACGAACACCACCACAGTCATGTGGTACATAAACAAGCAGGGGGGCACACATTCCTACCCCCTCTGCAGGCAAGCCATGATTTTGTGGAACACAGCATTGACTTACCAAGTATATCTGCAAGCACAATTCCTGCCAGGAAAAACAAATGCACTAGCAGACAAACTAAGCAGAAACCTCATGGACCCTCATGAGTGGAAACTAGATCCACAAATCTTCAGCATGGTAACAAGGAAATGGGGATGCCCAGACATAGATCTTTTTGCCTCCCCTCACAACTGCCAACTTCAGAGATTCTGCACAAGGACTTATCACAAACAAGCATGGAAAGTGGATGCTTTGTCATTCAGCTGAAACAACCTTACAGTGTATGCCTTTCCTCCACTGCCTCTCCTCCCCAAGCTACTCCTAAAGGTCAGACAAGAGAAGCCACAAATGATACTGATTGCCCCAGATTGGCCTCGCCAACACTGGTACCCAGTCCTAAGGAGCTTTTCTCAAGGCCCTGCCTGGACATTGCCTCAAATTCCTCATTTACTGACCCAACAAAACAGTCAGATCCTGCACATCCATCTCAGACCCATAAATCTAGTTGCATGGCGGATAGTGTAACCATTCAGAATACACCTGTCTCTAAACGGTTATGGATGTTATTTTGGAGGCCAGGAGGCCCAGCACCAGGAAATATTATGCAGAAAAATGGAAAAGATTATGTGCTTGGAACCAGGCGCAAGGAATTGACACACTTGTACCAAATATTCCTCAGATTTTACAATATCTGACTGAGATGCTGGACAAAGGCCTATCCTTCTCATCAATTAAGATTCATGCCTCTGCCATTTCAGCTCATTACAATACAGAACCACCAATTTTTTCACATCCATTGCTTTAGGCAGTTCCTCAGGGGGCCCAAAAACATAAGACCCCCAAGGAGAGCACCAATACCTGCATGGGACCTCAATTTTGTCTTGGAAAAACTCACACTGCCTCCTTTTGAGCCAGCCAATACAGCTGAGATAAAATTATTTTCATGGAAAACAGCTCTGCTCCTAGCAATAACTTCAGCAAGAAGAGTCTCAGAGCTACATGCATTAATGGCTGTAGAACCTTTTATTATCTTCCATCCGGACAGGGTTTCTCTAAGGACAAACCCAACATTTATGCCTAAGGTAGTGTCCAGTGTGGCTCTTAACCAAACCATTCATTTGCCTACTTTTTATCCAAACCCACAGAATAAAGGGGAGAGACTTCTGCATTCTTTGGACATAAACAGACAGCTACGCTTCTACTTGGACAAAACTAAAGCTTTCAGAAAGACTGAGCAACTTTTAGTGGCATATGCTGCAGGATCACAAGGAAAGGCTGTCTCAAAGCCGACTATTTAAAAATGGATAGGACACTGCATTCGTTTCTGCTATTCACAACATGGCAAATCAGTGTCTAAGGACATTAGACCATATTCTACCAGGGCAGCAGCCACCTCAGCAGCCTTCCTCAGAGGAGTACCAACCAAGGATATTTTGGAGGCTGCAACTTGGACTTCAGTGCACACTTTTACTAAGCACTACCACTTACCTCTTTACTCTAAATCCAGAGCAGGCTTTGCCACTGCAGTTCTGCAGGGCCTTATAGACACTCCTAATTCTATTTAGACCCAGCCGCCCTTCCTCAGCTTTGGGATTCAACCCAAGTGTAATGACTGCAACAGTGAAACACGATGAACATAGTACAGTTGTGTACCTACCATAAATGTAGATGTTCGAGTGTATTCACTGTTGCAGTCCAGGTTACCCACCCACCATACCCCCTTCTTTGCTGGGACTTGTACTTCTCTATCCTATACAACCTATGTGGTGTATTTGCTTGTAGATGAAGGTATTGTTTATGTTAGTGCATGCTTTTATAAGCAATGTTTTTAGCCTACCATTTTGGGGGCACCTGACATCTGGGGCAAGAAAAACTGAATAAAATGGCGTCGGCTGCATCTTTTATACCCCTGGCACTCTGACGTCAGGGAAGAGGCGACAGCAACTGATGCTGGACCAGGACTTTGGAAATCAGGCCGACTGCGGGTAGCCTGCCAGCAGGATAACCCAAGTGTAATGACTGCAACAGTAAATACACTCGAACATCTACATTTATGGTAGGTACACAACTGTACTTTTTCAAACTTCAGCTGAAAATGTCTAAAGCTAAGTACCCCGTTGGGGATCCTGCCTTTTTCTTGCACTAACTGATGTCCGAAAAAGCCAATAACTGTCTCGCCTGTGGAAAGCAAATACCACAACGAGACTTCCACTCTTACTGCGTCACTTGCTTAGGCCCAGATCACGCTGTACACTGCTGTCAGTTCTGTGCCCTCATTAATGCTAGAACTATTCATCGTAGAGCTCTGTTTGTAACCAGTTATTTTCGTCTTCTGTTTCTGATTACTGATATGGCATCAGTCAGTCAGCAAACCGCAGATCTTCAAAAAAAACGTAAAGATAAGGATAGAGACCGACCGTATAAGGCCTTTTGACGACACCACTGCTAAACAGGTTGTCAGTTCTTTGGAATTCAGTGAGGCACTTTCACAGCCCCTGATGCCTGACTCGATAACTTCGCAGGCCTCTACTGAGAGTCCTGTATGCCGCAGATGTCTTCATCGTCTAATGAGCCTTCAGCTGTCTCTGCCTCAGTTGGGTCCAGAGCCGCTAAGCAGGCACCAGCTTCCAAGGATACTGCTCGCACTTTGGATCTCACTTCAAGGCCTTCGCTCTCTCTTCTGACTAACACACCGACAGCACCGAGGGATACTCTTCAGGCCAAACTTAGAGCTACTCCTAAGAAAACAGCTAAAAGTCTCCATTCCATTACTCCTCCCCCTTCTCAGACTAGAATGCTTAAAATGGCAGAGGATCTCATCACTTTCATCTGGGGTAATCAGCACACTCCATCCAAAAGGAGAAGGGATCCTTCTCCGGACATCCAATCGGACTTTGACTCAGAGGGATCTGACTCCTCTGTTTTTTAAGAGGAAAATCCTCTTACTGCCTATGAAGACTCAGATGCAGAAGAGTCTATTCCTTCTGCATCACTTCCAGAGGACTTTTCCTTTGGGGAAATCCTCCACATCCTCAGGGAACACTTCCAATGGGAATCAACGCATTTCCCTCAATCCAAGAAAAGACTAAGAGAGTTTTTGGACCTACCCCAGCATAGGCTTCTGGCCATCCCACCCATTTTGGAAGTGGTAGATGATGTTTTCCAAGAATCCAGCCTTACCCCTGACATCCTTCCACCTGCCCCCAGAAAACCTGACAGGTACTACAGTGTACCTGACTCACATAAATTCCTCTACAGAAATCCTATAGCAGATCCAGAGGTGATTACTCAGGGTCCTAAAGGAGTTAAGGTTACCTCTGCAAATAATCTTACTCCTTCAGACAAAGAATCCAGGGCCCTGGACAGATAGGGTAAAAAAGTATATACCTCTGCAACTTTAACTATAAGGGCTGTTGTCAGTTCCATGTGTTAAAATATCAACAGCACACTTTGGAACTTTTGAAACAGAAAATTTTTGCTTTACCAGATTTTGCCAGCAATAAAGAGATAGAATTACTGCACTCTTCATCTCAGGTAGCAAAGCACTCCTTGCACTGTGGATTTGATGCCCTAGAAGCTTCTAGCAGGGCAGCAATGACAGGATCTGTTATCAGAAGACATGCATGGCTGAAGGAATAACCTCTCCCAAATCATGTCAAAGCTAAAATCATGGATTCACCTCTTGACAAAGACCGCTTGTTCGGACAGAAAACTGAAGAGGTACTTAAAAAGATGGGAAGACAAAGCAAAATCAATGCAGACGGTTAAAGATTTTCTTCAAGTACAACCTCCTAGGTTCAGCAGAAAATTTCCCTCTAAACACTAGTCCTTTCCTGCACCAAACAGGCAGGCACAAGACAAAACCTGTAGGGGTAGACCCACCAGGACTACAACTCAGGGCCAGCAAAGAACAAAACAGCTCCCCCCCCTCCCACCCAAACACTAGAGCAGGGAGGTTAAAAGCAACCCTCTATGGAAAAAACTCTCAGTGACTACCTTTCCCATCTCTGCCTGCCTCCACCACACCAAAGCTAGGAGGAAGGTTATCTCTATGTAGAGAAAATTGGAACTCTAGAACAAAAGTTCAATGAGTCTTAAAAATCATTGCTCAGGGGTACAAATTCAGTTTGCAAGAACTACCACATCCAAGAGGGTACCCAGACTTACCTGCAAACCAGTGGGCAGAAGCAGTAAAACAAGTGCAGAATCTAATATCCCTAGGGGCAGCAGAACCTGTACCTCCAGAACAAGTTGTAAAAGGATTCTATTCCAGACTATTCCTTATTTCTAGGAAAGAGGGGACTTGGTGTCCCATCCTGGAGCTATCCTTTCTCAACACCTTCCTGGTAATCCCAAAATTCAAAATGCTTACCTTACAGCAGCTTCTACCAATGCTGCCAAGCAAAGCTTGGATGGTCACCTTATACCTAAAGGATGCTTACCTGCTCATCCCAATAAGGGAATCATGCAGAAAATTCCTGTGCTTCAGAGCAGGATCACTGCACTTTCAATTCTCTGCTTTGCCCTTTGGCTAATCTACTGCTCCCAGGGTATTCACCAGATGTCTAGCTCCTGCCATTGCCTTTTGCAGGCAAAACAATGCACAGATTTACCCTTACCTGGACAACTGTCTCATCCAGGCAGACTGCAAGGAACTGTTCCTGCAGCACCTCTCATTTGTAAAAACCCTACTCACCTCTCTGGGGTTCACTAGCAATGAAAGGAAATCAAAATAGACACCTACAAGAAAAATCATATTTCTGGGAGCCTTACTGGACACAGAACAGCAAATGGCATTTGTGTTCCCAGAAAAACAAAGTTGTCTCCCAAAACACTTCTCTACTCTGGCCTCCCAAACCCAGCTTTCTGCCTGGAAGTTCCTACAAGCTCTAGGATACATGGCCTCATGCATACTCCTGGTACCTCTGGCCAGACTACACGAGGCAAATTCAGTGGTACCTAAAGAACCTATGGTGTCAACACTCACAACCTCTGGACACCTCCCTGCCTGTGATCCCTTGCATAAGATCCAAGTTCTTCTGGTGGGCCCAAGCCTGTGCTCTGAACAAAGGACTTCCATTCACCCTCTGTCCATCAGACCACACCATAACTTCAGATGCTTCGGACATAGCCTGGGGTGCGTACCTAGAAGGCAGATGCTTCAACCAAAAGGAAATTATAGCAGTACAAAACGCTCTGGCATCCTTCAAACCCTACCTCAAACCAGGAGTTCTTCTCATAAAAACAAACCACAGTCATGTGGTATATCAACTAACAGGGAGGGACTCAGTCGTACCCCTTTGCAGACTAGCCATGAACCTGTGGCTAGCAGCCTCATCCATGGAACTACATCTTATAGCCCAATACCTACCGGGCATCAACACCACCTTGGCAGATCACCTAAGGAGAAACCTGCTGGACCCACATGAATGGCAAATCTGCAGAGACATTTTTCTGCAAATTACCTACACATGGGGGACCCCCCAGGTGGACCTTTTTGCCTCTCATTTAAATTACCAAGTACAGAAATTCTGCACCACGGAGTACCATCACCTGGCCTGGAAGGTCGATGCCCTGACCTTCTCTTGGAATACCCTCTTTGTGTATGCATTCCCACCTCTACCTCTCATTCCAAAAGTACTAATCAAGATAAGGGAGGAAAAACCAAGAGCAATACTCATTGCCCCAGATTGGCCCAGACAGCATTGGTACTCACTGCTGCGTAGCCCATCTCACCAGCCCCCTGGCAGCTACCTCTGATACCTCACCTGCTATCTTGGGGGGGGAGTAATACTGCACCCAGACCTTCAGACACTCAAGCTGTCAGCATGGCTTATTCTACCAAAACCAACAAGGAATCTATGCTAAGCAAGCAAGTCCTTGGCATCATCACAGAAGCCAGAAGGCCCAGCACCCGAAAATCTTACTCTGGAAAATGGATTCTGCTCCTGTAGCCATTTCAAGGGGACAGACATACATCTGCCCTCCATTCCTCTTATTCTAGGTTATTTTGCTGAGCTTCTTAATAAGGGTCTCTCCTTCTCCTCCATAAAGATCCATGCCATCTTGGTACGCTTTGATACAGAACAGCCATTATTCTCCCACCCTCTTATCAAACAATTCCTTAGAGGAGCTTCTAATGTCAGCATCCCAGAAGACAGCCCACCCCAGCCTGGGACCTGTACTATGCTTTAGAAAAGCTTACCCTGCCTCCCTTTGAGCCTGCAGCATCCTCAGAACTAAAGCACCTCTCTTGGAAGACTGCCTTTCTACTGGCTATTACTTCAGCCAGGAGAGTGTCAGAGCTTTAAGCCTTAATGGTCATTGAGCCATTTGTCATCTTCCATGCAGACAGGATCTCCCTAAGGACCAGTCCCTCCGTCATGCCAAAAGTGGTTTTGGATGTTACCCTCAACCAGGCCATCCAGCTGCCCACCTTCTTCCCTAACCGTCAGAACAAGGGGGAAAAGATACTGCAGTCTTTGCATCTGCACAGGCAACTCAGATTTTATCTAGATCATGCAAAGATATTCTGGAAAACTGACCAGCTCGTGGTCAGCTTTAAAACAGGGGCACAGGGCAAACCAATATCCAAACACACCATTTCCAAATGGATAGCACAATGCATCCAATTTTGCTACTCCTTGCATGGAAAACCACTCCCTAGGAGCATCAGAACCCATTCCACTAGGGCAGTCTCTACTTCCACAGCATTCCTTAGAGGGGTACCTACCAAGGACATCCTGGAAGCTGCCACATGGACTTCAGTCCACACCTTTACCAAACGTTACCATCTGAACCTATTCTCAAAAGCTAGGGCTGGGTTTGCCTCTGCAGTTCTGCAGGGCATGCTCACCCAATCAAGTTTCTATTAACCTTCCACCCTTCTCCTCAGCTTTCGGAATCTTCCCAATGGTTAGGACTGCAGCAGTGAAACACGAAGAACATAGTACAGTTGTGTATACTCACCATAAATGTAGATGTTTGAGTGTGTCAGTCATGCTTTCCCTCCCTCCTTCCCCCTGATGTTTGCTTTCCTTAGAGATAGAGACATATTTCTGTGGGGGGGCCTCTGAACCCAGGACTACTAATAATTATTAAAATTGGTCTTCTTTGGTTGGTTAAGGCAAGAAAAACTGAGGTAATGGCATTGCCTGCTCTCCTTTATAGCTCTGATGACTTGATGTCAGCCAGCAAGTGACAGCAGCCGACGCACAAAACCTTGACTCTGGTATTCGGACCGACTAAGGGCTACCACAGCATGGATAACTCAGTGGTTTGGACTGCAGCAGTGAACTAAGGTGAGTGTACACAACTGTACTTTACATACATACATAACATAGATACAAATGTTTCAGGCATGGTTATCAATGCCCTTCTAGTCTGCAAATATACCAAAATAGTTGTTCCCATAAAAAGTGTCCAGGCTGTTATTAAAATATCTGAAGTAGTATTTGCTTTAATGTGATTTGGTAGTTTGTTCCATGCATCAGCTGCTCTCTGAGAGCCAATTAGTGCACTTCTCATTCCTATAGAATCTTCTACATAGGTCGTCTGATGATTCTCTAGTACTTTTCAATAACCCCAAACATTCCCAAATATAGTTGTCTCTAAATGCCTCTATACCTGAATAAGATCTCTTAAATATCTATGTGAGGCACTGTACAAGTTCAGATATTTTAGTCTTTCATAAAAACTTACATTTTCTCATTGGTGGATGCCCTTAATATATTTCGGCTGTACTCTTTCCAGTTTTTTTCATGCTTGTGTTGTTATAAGGTTTCTTGTTATTTCATATTCAACTTTTGGTCTGATGTAACTAACAATGACTTCATCATTTCTGATTTCCTAGACTTTATAAATCTTTTTATACAACCTATAGTTATATAACTATTGACAATTTGTTGAATTATGGATCTACCCATATATCCAGGTCCTTAAATGAATCTACAGTTTCAATCACAGTGTGCTATATTAAATATTCAATTTTTAATTTATGTCTCCCAAATCTCATATGCTTAGTTTTTGATGTATTTTTTAACATATTATTGTCCTGTGCCCAAATGATCAATTTAGTCAAGTTCTTTTGCAGACATGCCCTAGCTGTAACACATGTAATCAGTTTACCCAATTTCAAGTCATGTGCATACAGACTGTAGAACACCACAGATGAAAACAATAGGTGTGAAAGATACAATCTAAACAAGTATGGCCCCAGGACAGAGCCCTATGGGGCATTGTGACTGTAACCAAGAATTTCATCTGTCCAATTGTTGTGTGACACTTGCCATTTCCTAACTGTAAGTCACGCAGATATCCATCTTATCAAGAGTACATCAGTACCTAGTTGTTTTAAGTTATTGATCAGTGTTTTGTGTATGACCCTGTCAAATGTTGAAGTCAGTGGTATATAAATTACATCATCCATTACCCAATTTCAAGTCATGTGCATACAGACTGTAGAACACCACAGATGAAAACAATAGGTGTGAAAGATACAATCTAAACAAGTATGGCCCCAGGACAGAGCCCTATGGGGCATTGTGACTGTAACCAAGAATTTCATCTGTCCAATTGTTGTGTGATACTTGCCATTTCCTAACTGTAAGTCACGCAGATATCCATCTTATCAAGAGTACATCAGTACCTAGTTGTTTTAAGTTATTGATCAGTGTTTTGTGTATGACCCTGTCAAATGTTGAAGTCAGTGGTATATAAATTACATCATCCACAATTTTTCATATGTCATGCTACATCATGTTGCAGGTGGTGGTGGTTGTGTCTTTCGGCTATTCCCGGTTAGGGGTCTATTTTCAACATATGTAAACATGCTGATACATGGTTTCAAGTCCCACCCTTTCCAATTCTGCCAATAACTTATCCAGTATTACCTTTATTTTTCCACAAGGGTCTATATGTTCTACTCCCCTTCCCGTAAAGACAGGTTTAATAAGGGCATGTTTCCAGTCTTGAGGAATCTCCCCATGTTTATATGATGTAGTAAACAGTAAATATAATGGTACTGCAAGTTATTGCTGAAGTGTTCTCAGGTCGTTATTACTAATTCATTCTCCTCCCTGTGCTTTGTTTGAATCCAGTTTGCATAGTTCTTAAATTAATTTGATTTCAGTATCTGAGTTACCTGGATGTCACTGGGACAAATCACCCACTTTGGAGAGCCAAACTGGTTTGCATAAGATTTTGTAAATATATCTATAATCGGTCGTGTCTGAAAATAAATTTTAGAATTTACACACAATTTATCAGTTTGTATGTCTTTAATCCTTCCACATCTTATGTATCTATAAAAAGGTTTCTTATTATGCTCAGTATCGTTATATAAATGTTCTTCAAAATTTTCATGATCTTGTCTTGCACGGGTCTATATTATAATCGCGAAACCTCACTTATGCAAATACGGAAATGTCGACACATATAGAGCGAACCGGCAAAACACTGAACATCCTGAAGCGTGAAATTTGAAATGTCGAGTCGTCATAGTTGGCCCTTATCCGGTATAGCTCCCTAACGTAAGTGTGCAATAGTTATGGACCTTAGGGTTAGGTTGCGGGTTAAGGTAAGTGCATACATAGTACTACATGCAACCTTTACTTTAGGGTTAGAAGTAGGGTTATGTTAAGTGTATGTATAGTAATATAGTTGTGTAGCTGAATGTATACGTAAATTATACTTTTCCTGTAGTTGGGCGTTGTTTGTTTATAGTTAGATACATTTGTGTGTAGTGAATGTTTGATTAGGATATGGGATATATGGGTGAAGTGTAGGTATGGGTAAGTGCGGATTATTCATTTTGTTTGGGTAGGTAGTATGTAGCGGGTGGTGGGGTTGGCCAACTATGATGGTTCGACATTTTGAATTTCGTGCTTCAGGATGTTGGGTGTTTTCGCGGTTCGCTCTATATGTGTCGACGTTTCCGTATTCGCGTAAGTGAGGTTTCGCGATTATAATATAGACCCATCTCACACTACTCTTAATTTGTTTGTCCAGATTGTTTATTTCAGTTTTCAAAGTTGTAGTTCAACTTCTCTTCCATTTCTTATATTTTTGTCTGTCATTTTAATCAGGTATCTTGTTCTTATGGAAATGTTTTCCCCCTGATGTTGAACATTATTTTGATTCTTTGTACTCAAACAATTTCTTTTTCAAAACTTTCTACATTCCATCTGTAGTTATTGCACTGAATGCATCACTCCAGTTAGTTTATCTTAGTGACTATTTTGCTTCCATATAATCTGCAATTAATCTTCTGTGCATTGGTTTAGATTTCAGTTTGGCAGAATTATCTAGCAACAAATTAACCTTTATAACTCCATGATCACTGCACATCAATGGTGGTAAAACTTGACTTGAAGTAACAGTAATTTTTTTAGGAACACAATGTCTAGTATGTTATATTCCCTGGCAGTTTTTTTACAATATGAAGCAATTGTTGTTCCTGAACATACGTTGTGAGTTATTTACTTACTAATGTTGTTAATGTTGCAGACAGTCAGTAACTAGATGTCAGGTTCATACTTCCCAACCGTGCTAAATTACTCTGTTTTTACCGAGTTTTGGGATTCAAATGAAGGGGTGCCACGATTCCCAAGTGGCACCCCTTCAATCCTGATTTTTCTTTTTTTTTTAAATTTCTGCGCTGTTATAGCTGACGTCATCACATGTGTGATGACGTCAGCTCTGTCAGAGCTACCAGCCTGTCGGAATTGAGCTCAAAGAGCTCACGCATTTCTGGCTGGCTGTGCAAATAACTCTAACTCTGCAGAATGAAGTTCAAATGCAAGCGAGCGGGAACGGCTGTTACAGCACTGTGGAAGGAGCAGAAAATTGTGTGGGAAAGCACTAGTTTAAATGCGAGTGAGCGGGAGGGAATGGCTGTTACAACGGGATGAAGTAATAAAACTGTGTGGGAAAGCATTATGGACATAACTGTACAGAATGAAGTTCAAATATATGCATGAGAGAAAAATTATGTTGTAGGTAGGGTATTTATGAATTATATTATGTAGTTAACATATTGTTGGTTTAGTTGCTTTATGGATGTAGTTGATAAAAGTAGATTCTTAGTTTACAGATCATTTTACTTTCCAGCATGGTCTAATGGCTGCTTACTTAAATGGCTTGGGAATTCTGGATTTTACTTTTTCAGGAACATAACATTTTGTGCATGACAGTTGTGTCTGGTTCTTTGCATTTAATTGCTTTGTAGCACAGACCTAGTTTGGTTTTTAAGAGTTACCCTAAGCTTCATGTTATCTGACTAAGTAGCACTACTTCACTTCTTAAATTCATTGTTTAGAATTCCTAGAAAAAAAAACACATTTGAGTGTATATTTTTCTGCATTTGATTTCAAGGGGCATACTTGATAACCGTTTGTTTGGGTGCTCTCCGCTTGTCAAAGGAATATCTTGTTTTTACAGTATGACAACAAAGGGTAGGGGTAGTCACTGTTATCAGTGGCTGTCAAGTCAGGAAATTCAGATCGAAGCACAAGTTGATGTTGTTAGTACATGTGCCTTAAATATTTTTTTTTTATGTTGCAGGTAATTGCATTTCTACATATGTTACCTGTGAATGTTTTCAACTGTAATTTATTTTTGTTTTTCAGTGGTACTAATAAATTATAAAGGCAGTGACAGTGATAACTTTTGTGAAGAGTTACCACTGTCATTTTAACCGTTGACTGGTTGCTGGGTTATCATTCATTTTATCTGAATATGCATGTGGTGTTGATGTAGGTAGTGTAGGTTGCTGTTTGTTTGTTAGACTGGGTACATTTTTTCCCCTCCTGTGTGAGTTCCTGTATCCTTTTTTTATTTTCATAACTTCTTAACCAGTCTGTGTGTTTTACAGAAGTGAAAATATGATTTTGACACATTTATTGTATAAATGTTTGCTTATTTTATTTTGTTTACATGGCTTCAGCACTGTTCAAACTAATCTTTGTTTTATTAGACTAGATGTGTTGTCCAGGCTTGCTTTGTGTTACTTAATTCTTGCACTTCTAGGGGTTTTATTTTCTGCTGATCTGAGTTTGAGACTGGTCCACTTGGATCAATACTCAATGTAACACATTAAATAAGTAAATAAAAGTGTGAGGGAACGGCTGTCACAGCACTATAGAAGGAGCAGCTGCAACAGAATGAAGTTCAACTAGTGTGTGTGTGTGTGTGTGTGTGTGTGTGTGTGTGTCTATGAAAATGCCCCCCATTTAATACATCTGGTGGCTAGAGGTACGCAGACTCAAACCCTGTACCTTGGGTACAGGGTAAAAAGAGCCTAAAGTCCTAGCCCCCAACGCTTGTGAGCTTTGCCCAGGATTCTTGTGCTAAGAGGCTGAAAGCTGTAGTGAGAAATGAATTCACGATAGCCATTAAGTTGCAGTCTTCCTGTTTTTCAGGAAACTGCTGATTTGGCATAGTAGTATGTTGCTCTGACTGTAGTGCATAGGGTCCTGGGTTCATGACATGCCAGTGAAATGCATGGTGGTAACACATTTTTATTCTAGCAACTTTACAAAGTTATACAGGCAGTATTTAAAATGTGTCCCTAGTAAGTCCCTAGCCACCACCACCTGTGAGCTTTGTCCAGGTTTTTTGTACTAAGAGTTGAGAGCTATGGTGAGAAGTGAGAACTGAATTTGTATTCCCCCACTATTAACTTTGTTTGTCCAGGTTTTTTGTGCTAAGAGGTTGAGAACTATGGTGAGAAGTGAAAACTGAATTTGTATTCCCCATTATTGGCTTTGTCTGGGTTTTTTGTGCTAAGAGTTTGAGAGCTATGGCGGGAAGTGAGAAATGAATTAATTAATTGATAGCCATTAAGTTTCAGTCTTCCTATTTTTCAGGAAGCTGTTGATTTGGCATAGTGGTATGTTGCTCTGACTGTAGTGCATAGTGTCCTGGGTTCAAGACTTGCAAGTGAAATGCATGGTGGTAGCACAACATTTTATTCTAGCAACTTTATAAAATTATACAAGCAATGTTGAAAATGTGTCCCTGGTTTTTGACCTTTTGCCACCCCCCCCCCCCAAAAAAAAATTAAATTGAAAATAAGTGCGAGAAGCTGTGTGAGATGCCTATGGCTTACACTACTGTCATTCTATTTATAGTGTGGGTGGGTGTGGAAGTAGACTTTTATGATGGAAATGTGCTGAATTGGGCAGTTTTGTCATTATTGGTTCATACATTTTGTTTCATTGCCTACAGTACAGCCTATTGGAAAAATGTTCAAACAGTACATTTAAAATGCACTCTTTCTAACAAGTGTGCTGTAGTATACAAGGAATATAATTTAATAAAGTCTGGAAGGTGTATCAAAGAAAAGAACACATGTATGTTTCTTGTTTTGTGTGCAAGGGGCCAATGATTTGAAAACAGCCCAACAGTAATCTTTATCCACCACTGGCCAGATGCATTTTCTTTGGATGTGATGTGGGTTTCATTGCTGTTTCAATGAATGTGAGTTTCAAGGGTAGAGATGTTTTAATGCCAAGCCTATTTTCATTGTGAGACAGTGTTGCTTTGTTTACCAGATGTTTATTAGTGTTTGTGGGTTGTTGTGCTGTAAAATGTAAAAATAAAATCCAGATAATCACTGTAGAAGTAAAGCAGTATGCACACATTAGTGTTTATGGTAAATGAGGTGAAATAGCCAGGTAATGAGACATTGGAATGGCTGCAGGAGGACTCTGGTGCCATATTTTGGTTGTCTGTTCTTCAGTTTGCATTTGAAAGTTGGTATCCCACAATTCCATTGGAGTGAGTGGGGTTACGCAGTTATGTATGCAAATTAGATGTTAATCAGCGTACATATTTGTACCTATTTTTCATGGGCCTTGTCCAGATTTTTGATGTTTCCAGGTTGAGAGGTATGGTCAGGTTTGAATCCTGGACCCTGGAACTGTGAGTCAGAAAACGTAAACACTGTATCACTGTGTCATCCTAGAAATGAGCAGCAGCTTTGTGTTAACGTACCCATCCTGTGTGGGGGAGGAGAAATGGTAATTCTTCTCCTTCACTGTAACCTTCTGTTGAAGGCCAGGAGTTGCAGCTTGGATAGACAGAGTGAAGGAGAAGCACGGACAGATTTTTTTTTGTTGTTTATTTTACAGTTTGATAACCGAATTAAGTGAACTGGTCTGCTGTCCTTTTTTAGTCATGACCTTGGTACAAGTGTACAGAAAAGAACTGCAGTTACACTATTGTTAAAAAAAAATAACAATAATATAATTATCTGCAAAGAAGGGGATGCTTATTGTTTCCCCTTCTTGCAAACAGCTATCAGTTTGGTGTACATCATTCAAAGGATGGGAGTTTAATGGTATCTTACCAGAGTGTGATGTTTTCCTGGAGCACTGAAATAGCTTTGAAAAACTGCCTGTATTTTAGATACACAGTAATAGCCAACAGGATAAACTCTACTGAGAAATAACAGGCAACTAGGAGATATCAAGCAATGTGACACAGTATCTTCCTTTATGAAGGAATTAGACAATTGGATAGGTATTTATAAATTCACTCATAATGTCTAAGGGTAGACTGCGGTGGTGGTGCTGTGGTAGCATTGTCGCCTCACAGTAAGACATTGTCCTGTTCGATTCTCAGCTAGAGCGTCTTCTGTGTGGAGACATGCGTGAATGGGCATACCTTCGTTGAAGGTTGTGCATCAGGGCCGGCAACTCGGCACATAAAAATCTACTGCCAATCATTTAGAGGACCAGAGTTCTGCTGTGGCAACCCCTAACCAGGAAAAGCCAAAAGAGACAACAACAACAACAACTCATAATGTCTAAGGGATGGGTACTGGCAAGGCGTAAAGGGCCACGTGGCCCAGTTGTCTTATACAGTCCATGACATTGTATGATCACATGCAGAGCACTGATGTAATGTAAACATTTGTGTTAACAGCAAGAAGTGAAGGACTAAAAATACTCCTGCAGTAATAATGGCAGTGTTTCTGTTATAGACTGTGTAAACCTGCAGTTTTATGTTAATGCTGTTTGTTGTGCTTTTTATCTGCTTACTGTGCCCATGAGGAAGCCTGTTTTGGGGCTTCTAATGAGCATATGTATGTGCATTAATTATGCACAATCATTTGTTTCATGTTCATTTCTCTTCCTTTTTACAAATTGCCCAGTATAATAAAGTTAAAATATTGTGTGTTTTTCTGTGGTTTTGTTTAAGTATAATTGTAATATATACTTGCCATGTAATCTGAGAACCAGTAGCTCAGTCAGCAGTTTCTGTACAATGATCTTGATTTTTTTTTATTTGCTGCCAGGCTGATTCCACTGTAATGGTGACAGACTAAAAACTAATTTTGTGATTCCCATGATATTCAGACCAGTAAAAAAAAGTAGGTCTGGTACATATATTTCAAAAGCCTCTTTGCTTTCTTTTTCTTGCAGACTATGTTGTCTTTATTATGCATTTAGTATACTGCTTTGAAGCATGTGCTTTCCTCTAGCTTTATCCTTTTTGTTTTGTATATGCTTTATAGTGATATTCTTCTCTGTGTCTTCCCCACTAAATCAAAAGTCTTTCTGGTCCATGTCATGAGAGAATCATGTCTGACATACCTCTGTGGTAGAGTCCCAGTATCCTGTGCACATTTTACTCTTTGGTGTTTTCAAAACTCAAATGTGAAGACAGGCTTTGTATCAGAGATTTGAGGTATAATTGTACAAGACTAGCATGATATGAATTTCTGCAGAATAATTACATAATGTCACAGCAGAGTGACGTTCATGGTTGCTGTCATTTATTCTGGATCAATCTGCTTGAAGGAACTGGTAGCACATGCCATCCTGCATTTAAAGATGTAAAACACAAAAGGTTATCTCTGCAGGTGATTAAGGGCCTCTTTTCCTCTCTTCCTATTTGAATGATTAACAAATTTGCTCCATTATGTCAGAGTTATTCACCCTGACACTTACATAGTATTGCAGTCTATTTACTATGCAGTAAAGTGGAACTTGTAAAACTGCCCATGTATAAACTGACTGTTAAAGGATCAGTGTGTGGTCAAAAATGAAATAATAACTGGTTTTCTCAAATATTTATCTCGTATATAGCCCCAATGTGTTTGCATCCCGTCAGGTGCTTAGTAGTATTTTATCATTTGTTCTATTGCAAGTTAACCTGATAGGGACTGCCATGCTGGTGTGATTTTGTTTTTCTAGCTAATTGTTCATTTTACCATAATGTTCTGTGTTTGCCGGAAGTATTGACTCTTTCCATTCCTTTTGCTTATGGTTCTTCTACCCACTCTTTTAGAATGGGAAAAACCTGAAAACGCTTCACTTAAGAAAGGCTATTGGAATGTTCTTTCTGTAATTCCCTTTGATTCATCTTCTCAGTTGAGACAGCAGAGCTGACTTATCTCTGAAGATGACTAGATAAATACCCCAAGTAAGAGGGAAAGAAAAACACATGACTGCAATTACTTTTCCGTGTGAGTTTTTCATGGTCCCAAATTTGCAAGTGTAATGGGTAAAAAGGTGGCGGAGGCAGGGAGACAAATGCCTAGATAAACTGTTGTGAGATGTCATGTCAAAACAACATGGCATGTACTGAAGAATTTTTCTAGCCCTGTATGTACTTTGACTAAAAAGCACCCCCCACACACAAAAAAAAAAACAAACCACCCTGCTGACGATTTGAGCAAGATCTGTATAGACCCATTTGTTCCCTTCATGGAGTGAGTGGGTACTTAGCAGTACTGTCTTGCATCACTAGCTCAAAGAAGATATGCTGAGGTTGGAAAGCAATTCTGTTAAGCTGCAAATAGAGTTTATAACTGAGGCTAGAACAGAAATGGCAAATCAGGAAAGAGTAATAAGAAGGGCATATAAGCTGGCAACAGATTTGGGAAGACGTTAATAATACAAAAGTAAATACAGCATGGAGTAAGGAATTACATATTACAGATAAGTGACATGAGATAAGTCTTAATCCTAGATAAACAACTAATTCAGGAAAATGTAGAATTTTTTGCATGGAAAGGTTTACACAAATATTTCTGTACCTCCGTGAGACTTGAAAGCAGGCATATGTTGTAGGTGTGATGAATTTATTCTGGGAATTTAAGGAATTGCTTCAGTACAAAAACTGACAAAGTATGCCAAGTCTTATACTAATAAGATAATTCAACTTCAGTATAGAGATGTTTTTTTACTAGGAATACACTAACCTGCACTAAAGAAGTGAAAGTATTGCAAACTTTAGTATTGATAGTGGCTAAGAAAGCTATAACTAGAAAAAGGAAAACTGGAGACAAACCATCAGAAAGAAGAGGTGGAAAATGGTTATGAAGAGAAACATAGACATGATAATTAGAGATGATAAACAGAACTTTGCTGTATTGGAATATGAGGTTGAAGAGTGTGTTGACATACAGTAAAGAACTTAACATCTATATCTGTTCAGAAAAGTGGACTCCAGTACAAAGTGAGAAATCACTGGTCCTTTTGTTGAGGCTTGTAGTAGAGCACAACTGAAATGTATTCAATAATTAATTCCTGATTTTCAGTTAGACAGTAACTGTTTTTTTGTTTAATGAGCAGTGTTAAATCAAACATGGGATTAAGACTAAACTGAATAACTGATTGTGATACTCGGATTTACGTGTTTAACAATTCCATTTTATTGATAACCAAATGTAAGCCCTTCACAGTCTAACATGAGGCTGCTTTACTATGTTGTATAGGTAGGTAAGTTCATAGGTAGGTAAGTACTAGGCTATCGGCCCTAGAGCCTATACAAGCCTAGCCAAATGAGGTTCCCTGGCTTCCGCCACCCAAGACAATTATTTTCCTGTGCCCCTGCCGAGCAGAGCCACAGCAGTGATCCCCGGGATGAATTTCCTATTTCCCATCCAGTTGTCAAGATTTCTCTTAAAGAGGGCTAATGAGAAGCTTTGCTTGACATGAATGGGCAGCCTATTCCAGAGCAAGGGAAGTCTCTGGGACAGGAATCTATCCCTCCAGCATGTTCTGTTTATTGTGGTGATGGTGACAAGGTTTAGGTCCCTGGAGCGTGTGGCTTTGAGACATTGGGATTTAAGTGTAGCATGTCTATCCGGTCTGGGTAAATCATGGCTTTGTACGTTAGGCAGAGGTCACTTCGGAGCAGGCGATATGCAATGGAGTAGAGCTGGAGTTTTTTGAGATGGTCGGCATATGGCATCTGTTTGAGGCCGGTAATCCTCTTAGTGAGGTATTTCTGTGGCCTTTCCAGCTGTTACAGATGTCTTGCAAGGTACATGTCAAACGGGGTGTTGTACTCTATGATGGGTTTAATAAGGGATGAGTAGAGAGGAACGATGACCTCTCTTTTTCTGGAGGAGAACCCCTTTGTGATGAGGTGTGCCATGTAGAAGGATTTCCTGACTACTGTGGTGATGTGATTATCAAAGGAGAGACTACTATCCACCTGTGTCCCAAGGTCTCTTATCACACTTTTGGTGGTTAGTAGGCTACCGGCTATGTGATAGTACATGGGTACGGTATTTTTCCAAAGGGGATGACATTGCACTTCTTGGCATTGAGCTTTAGGCCATGACTTTGACACCAAGCATCAGTCTCAGTGAGGCCTCTTTGTGGAATGTCCACATCCTTAGGCAAATCAATTATGGCTCCTAGTTTGCAGTCTGTGAATTTCATTATCCAGAGCCTGGACTTCAGAGACGTAGATACCAAACAGGAGAGGACCCAGGACCGAACCCTGTGGTACTCCACTTGTCACTGGTCTGAAGTCAGGTTTGGAGTTGGCTACTTTCACTATGTGGGTTCTGTCAGTGAGCAAGTTGGCCACCCATCTTGTGACATGGGGATTTATGCCTAGTCCAGTGAGTTTATCTATAATGTCAGAGTGGGGGATAGTGTTGAAAGCCTTGGCGTGGTCAAGATAGGCTGTGTGTACCACCTTACCCTTGTCTACAGCTCTGGTGACTGCTTTGAAGAAGTCATTCAGGTTTAGGAGGCATGGTCTACCTTTTACAAACCCAAACTGAGTGGGGTCCAGGGTTTGGAGGTTACCTATGTCTTTGTTTATAAGCTCTAGGATGATGCATTCCATGGCCTTGCAGACCAGGCTCGTCAGGCTAATGGCGCGGTAGTTCCCAGGGTCTGTGGTGGCACCCCCTTTGTGGAGTGGGATAACTGTCGCTGTGGGCCATTCCATAGGCACAAAGCCTGAAGTGAGGTTATGGTTGAACATGACACTTGGATGGAGTGCTAGTTCATTCTGTGGTTCATACAGAACGCAGCCTGGGATGTTGTCCGGTCCCATGGATTCTATGTTCTTGCCTTTAGAGAGTGCGGTTTTTACCTGTGCGGTCATGATTTCAGGGGCTTTGCAATCATCAGGTTTGGGGATGGGCCCTTTGGGGGGGGGATGAACTTAGCACTGAATCTGTCTGCCAGGATGTTGGCAATATCAGTTGGTTCGGTAAATGTTGTGCCATTGTGCTGTAGTTCAGAGCAGATCTGAGTGTTGCCATTGAGATGCTTGACGTAGTTGTAGAAGGCATTGTGATTGTCTTTAGAATCCATGGTGATTTTATTTTCATAACTAGCTTTGGAGGATTTTATGAGGGATCTCAGCTTCTTGCTTATGGTGAAAAGGGAGTTCCTGCAATCATGGGATTTTGCTTTTTTTTGCAACAGTTTCTTCCTTTTGTTGTAGAGCTTGTTTATGGAAAGGGATCACCAGATTGGCTTCCTTTTTCTGGAGGATATTGTCTTGGTTCTGTTGAGGATAGCACGGTCCATGCAGTCTTGTATGTGCTTATACAATGCATTTGTATATGATTCAGCAGTCATTCCACTATTTTTCATCTGTGTGGGTGTAATGAAGTTTGCCACTTCTGACTTAAGAAGCATGAAGTTGGCTTTGGAGAAGTTTTTTATGGTGGTTTCCTTAATGGGGGGGGGGCAGGATATGGATATCTAGGTGATTAGCTTGAGGTCAGACCTGACCTCTGGCATGGAGCATCTGTTACCCATATTGTTAATGACCAGGTCCAGGATGTTGCTACCCCTAGTAGGGGTATGGACAAGCTTGTCCAGGGCATTGGAACTGATGAATTCCAGAAAACGTTGGGCAAATAAATTAGTACACGAGTAGTTTTCCCAGTTGATGGAAGGGTAGCTGAAAGCTCCCAAAGTTAGGGTATTGGGCTGTACCTTGATATTATCCAGTATATCGAGAAACATGGAGTGGGCATCCTGGGGCATGGTGGGGGAATCTGTAACATGCTACAACCTGAATTTCAGTCTTGCCCAGTGTTAATTGTAGTTGGATAATTTTGGAGGTATTATGTTGAGCAACTAGCCTGGAGGTGTGGCTATCCTTTATGAATATGGATACGCCTCCACCTTTAGTATTTCGGTCCAAGGTAGGTGGCAGAAAGGTGTGGTAGGAATTGTAGCCTGGTAATGCAGGGGTGCTCTCTGGAGCCTTAAACCGGGTCTCTGTCACTGCACAGATGTCGATGTTCTCCATCTTAAGCCTCAAGTTTGTGCATTTTGAGGTTTAGACTTCTAGCATTGAGTAACATTACGCTTATATTGTGCTTGTTTATGTCTACTACGGTGGTGCATTTGACGTTTGAGCCTTGCCTAAAAAAGGCGCTATAGTGGCGACAAGAGTCTTAGCCAGTATCCGGAATAATACAACAACCACGAAACCATCAAATATTCAAAAAAATACACCAAGAAATAAGCAGTCAGAAGGTGAGACAAAGAGAAGCAGCTTTAATCCATCTTATTCATCCATCCTGGTACCTCGGCAATTCGCCTTCAATGGAACCAGTATCCGGAATCACAGCAGCGACAGGTGCAGGCCATCTCTGGCAAAGCATCCGTGGCCAGTCGATTATGTCGTCCCAAGTAGACAGATACTGGATCCCCTTTGAATGACACCAGAAGCTTAGCCAATTGTTGAAGTCAGTCATTTTGTCCTTGTACTATGGTATCATTCTGAGCGATGACAAGATACTACTCGGGGCTAGTGTCATACCTACCTAGGCCACATGGTCAGAGAGATCCTCCATGTCTCTTTTCATGTAGTCCAGGGAGCAAGTCTCAGGTCATTCACTCCAACATGGACAATGACAGAGTCATACTTGTACTTTTTGTGGAGTGACCTGAGTGTGTGCGTTATATGGTGGATTCTGGCACCTGACAGGAAGCTGACAGTAACTTTCTCCTTGCTTAGCCTGTTGAGAGGGACATCACTGTGCCTGACTATAGAGTCACCAATGACTAGTGTGTTGGGTATGTTGTTTTACCTTATGCGCTGAGGTTGAGTGGCACATTGATTTTGTGGGCTACGTGTCATTCAGGTAGTATTGGGGGGTGGTGGTTGCTTGCATTTCAGCTTTGGAGGTTTCTGTTGTTTGGGCAGATTTTTATTGCGAGCTTTCATGAATGTAAGTGTATGTTTTGTGTTAAATGACTTTAGGGAATGGATAATGAAAGAAATAGACATGTTTATGGAAACAAATGATAATGGTGAAGTGACTGATACTATACTATTGGACACCTTTAAAGTTTATATATATGGTAGAATAAAATCTTGGTACCTTAAAAAAAATGGAGAGTGGGACAAAAAAACTTTTAGATTTACAAAAAAAAAAAAATAGACAAGATAAAAATGGACACAAAACCAAATCAAGTAGCACATAATGACATTACTAAGTTAAATCAAAAATACTTAGAAGTTCTGAATTATAAGGTAGCCGTAAACCTGGAAAAAAGTTAATTACAATCTTATGCTGTAAATCCCAAATATCTACTTAAAATAGCGGTAAGATCCAAAAAATA
Organism: Protopterus annectens; assembly: GCF_019279795.1. NCBI lineage: Eukaryota > Metazoa > Chordata > Ceratodontiformes > Protopteridae > Protopterus > Protopterus annectens. The sequence goes on from NC_056745.1 coordinate 198,305,923, forward strand.
AACAATCAAAATCTTATTAATGAGATTAAATATAAAAGTGATGGTTAAGAGTACATCTAACTTAGTGGGCATATTAGAAGTGTTCAAAAACTACTATAAAGATATAAATTACCACTTTTGGAGACAGATAATGTAATAAATACTTTTATTCAAGAAAATATAACTACTAAGGTGTCATTGCAACAAAATAACATATTAAATAAGCAAGTAACACTAACAGAATTGAAAGAGCAAATACAAAATTTAAAAGATAATAAAGCTTCAGGACTGGATTGAATATTTCCTGAATTGTATAAGATTTTTCCTGAATATATAATAAAGAAAATGAGTGCTATTACTATGGTTAAGCAAAAATGTATAACACCCCCATTGTGGAAATACTCTGTTATCTCCCCCATTTTAAAACAAGGTAAGGACCCCAAATTATGTGATTCATATAGGCCAATTTCATTACTAAACACTAATTATAAAATGTTCATGACAATATTAGCTAATAGGATAAAGAAAATACTACCTAATCTAATATATAATGATCAGACATGGTTCATTCTTCATATAAAAGTGCAAGATAACATTATTAAATTACGTTTATTAATAGACATGGCATGCAAATACAAAAAACAACTAACTATTATCAGCCTAGACATAGAAAAGACTTTTGATTCTGTTAGTTGGTCTTATCTACAAAGAATTCTGATCATGTCTATTCCTCACCACTAGAAATCCTTAAGGGAACTAGACAAGGTTGTCCTTTGTCACCATTATTGTTTGCTCTTTCAATGGAACGTTTTGCTATCTATCTATCTATATATATATATATATATCTATATATATATATCAGAAACAAGCAAAATATAAAAGGCTTTCAAATTAATACAGACTATTGTCCTAAGATACAGTTATTTGCTGATGATATGTTGTTAATGTTGGGTGATATTGATGGTTCTTTGCATGATGTTATAAATACATTAAGCAAGTTTAAAATAATTTCAGGGTTTAAATTTAATCATAATAAATCCAAAACATTACTAATTAACAAAAAGATCAACAAAAACCTAAAAGAGAATAGCCTGTTAATTGGGAGAATGATTTACCTTACAAAAGTTATAACTGCAAACGAAAAAAAATGTACCTCTGATTGTCTACTGTAAGAAATGTTAATCACTAGCTTGATGTCCTGTTGTGTGTATATATGCTATATGTATGTTTGTTAATCACCAGCATGTTGTCCTGATGTGTATATATGCCATATGTATGTATGTTCTACTTCTTTTTTACTCTCATGTAATATATTGTAATGTGGAGCTTTTCTCCCCGTGCCTCCACTGAAAATGGACCTGTGTCCAGTCGACTTTCCCAGTAAACAAATGTAAAATAAATAAAATAAATTTATTAGAATATTTCGGTGTCAGTATAAAGAGTACATGGAAAGAGTATGTTAAACTAAACTACAATAATTTAATAACCACCATTAATGAACTAATCAAAATATGGAATAAAATGTTCTTCACATTGGAGGATAGGCCCTCTTTAATTAAAATGATAATTTTACCTAACATTTTGTTTTATATACAGTCATTGAAACTACCCCCTCCCAAAAACATATTTAAAAAATTAGATTCCATGCTACTTAAATTTTTATGGTTCCCCTTAAAACGTAGGATTGCATATAAATGGCACATTAGAGCTTGGAACAGTAATGGGATAGCATTCCCAAGCTTAGATCTTTATTCCAAATCAGTTCTAATTAATGTAATATTACATTAGATCACACCTACCTATATATATGATAGGAAAACAATACATGAGAGTCATATAACTGATGTCAGAACTATAGAAAATCAATTTAAGGAACAATATGGAATAAGTAGAGTTCATTGGCTTTTACGTGAATTTTGTTTATTTAATAAATTTGATCATTTTTCTTATGGCATTAATCAAATATTTAATAAATTTAAAAATATAATTGATTGTAATTATGACATTAAACAATTTCTGTTTCTTATATTCCCTATAGCATTCTCCCGATTGCTTAGATTCTTTCAATATCAGTGTGATGCAAAAATTAAAGGAAAATAACTTGATATTCTGACATCAGTTTATTGAAAATAAGAGTATTAAACCACTAAACTCTCTCTTATGTAGTTTTGATAATAGTCAAGACAGTTGGTTGTTTATATTACTCATTACGGCAGTTTATAGAAAACAAAATGAGAGTTTCAATCAATGTAGAGACTGAATCTATACCTAGTTTGATTCAGCTTTTTCTTGGGTGTCTTGAAAAGACAGATAATCAAAATTTAAGTATCTCACCTATCTATAAGATACCAATAGAAGACACACTAAAGTTTGACTCAGATTTTTGGAATTACTGTGTAAAGATTAATAGAGAACAACTAAAAAATTGCTATTGAATTCTGCGTATGGTACCTCCTCTTCATTATATCGGAGATTGTATACATGGAAATTTATGAATAGGAGTTTCTATATTCCACATAAAATAAATCTTATACTCAAAAACAGTGAAAGTAAATGTTGGAAATGTGATGAAATTACTAGAGGCCAACTGGGTTCACATGTTCATTGAAAAATGTTGATCAATACTGGAAAGACTTCAGGTATTTTGTAAATGCTTTATGGAGTGAGAACTGTTATATTTCTAACTCAGTAGTCCTATTCATTGTTTTTATACCTGATGTAATACGTAAATCTCAGATTCAGTTACTCTGGTCAATTCTTGCAATTGCCAGAAAAGTTATTACTTTAAACTGGAAAAGTAAATAAGATTTGATGTTTAAAGATTTTATTAATTTAGCAAAACTTGTTTGTAAAAAAATAACTGCAAACCATTTGTTATAGAACTCATGACATTGCTCATAAAAATAGCATGGTAAAAACTGGAAAACCTTTTGAACAAATACTGATAACTTCTCATGGATAAAATGATAGTTTATCACGGATGAATGTAAATATTGTAAATAGTTTTGTTATTGTTTCATTGTGTTTGTTATATGTACATTTGCATATGTTTATAATGAAAACAAAAATGTTTTTGGAAAAAAAAAGAAAATGCGCATTGATACAAACTCTGTTATTCTATTAACCTTTTAATGGTGAGTAATATTTTAAAAATTGTCCATGATTTTGGGCCCATGTCCCTCATTATTTTTTATGTTGGTCTTGATTCCGGAGCAAGGAAGTTAAGAAGTATGCTGCAAGCCTATATTTTATTTCTTTCCTCTGCTGATCATCATTTGTTAAAAATGCAAAGAATGGTATAGAAATTTTTGGAATACTTGATAAAGTTAATAACAGATAAGTTCACAGGTTCATAAGCAAGTACTAGGTTAACTGCCCTTACATGCCATTTTAAGCCTAGGCAATTTCCATTTTTCTGCTCAAAATAACCTATCCCATGTGGTTATAGATTGGCCTTACCCATCCCATGGTCGATGATTATGCATTACCCCTAATGAGAATAACTGGGATCATACCATAGATAATTTGAGGGGACCCATGCATGGGATAAACCATTTAGGAGCGGCCTCCATCTATTACTAGTACAGGGGGCAGTCCTGGAGTAAATTTTCTGTTTCCCATCTATAGATCTAAGTTGCCATTTAATATGGACATGGATGAACTTTGTTTTATGTGGATGAGGAGTCTGCTCCATAGCAACTGTATAGTCTGCAAAATATAGCTGTCCCTCCCAACCGTTTTGTTGATGTTGCAGAAGAGGTTTAGCTCACTAGAGTATTTCTGATGCTTGATGTACAATAAATCCATCAGTACTCGGTCATAGGATGCCTTGTATGCCAGACACAGGTCACCTTTTAACAGTCTGTAGGATACTGAGTATAGTGACAGGACTTTCAGTCGGTCCATGTAAAACAAATTATTTAAGCCTTGTATCCTTTTAGTAAGGTATTTGTGTGGATGCTCCAGTTATTCCATGTGTCAGGACATGCACATGCTAAAGGGAGCATTTTATTCAATGACTGGCCTAATGAGGGCAGAGTAAAGGTGGGCAATGACATCCCTAGATCTGGACACAGTCCCTTTGTTTGTAAGCTGTACAATGTAGAAGGACTTAACATAAGCACATGTTGGTCAAAAGTTAGGTCATTGTCCACAGTCCCAAACAACTGGATCAACTCTTAGAGGCACGTTATCAGTGTTCCCAAAAGATGCAATAATGCATTTTTGGCATTTAGTTTCAGACCATGAATATGACACAAGTTATTTATTTGAAACAAAACTTCCTGCAGATGGCTAAGTCATTTGGGGATTCAGTAACTGCTCCTAGCTTGCAGTCATCTGTAAACATAGCCAGCCAGAGCCCTTTTGTATTCAATTTTACTTCAGAAAAGTAAATGCCAAACAGGAGAGGTCTCAACACAGAAACCTTGGGGACTCCACAAGATGACTGGTCTATTTGTAGAGGTAACTCCCCCTATTTTGATTGTGTGCATCTTGTCTGTGAGCCATTTCGCAGTCCAGTAGATGACATAGGATCTTAGGTAAATATTTATCTGTGTGTGTGTGTGTGTGTGTGTGTGTGTGTGTGTGTGTGTGTGTGTGTGTGTTTGTGTGTGTGTACACGTGTATACATATATACAGCTATATATATATATATATATATATATATATATATATATACACACACACACACACACACACTTTATACATTTCTGTCATAGGTGTCAGATGTATGTATGGCTGTCTTTAAATTTACTACAAGAGAACACTCTTTGGAAAAATTATTGTCTGTGCTGTTCATACTGGTAGCCATGAAAACATTAGCACAAAAATTAATGTCAGAGGCTCCTTCATTGGAAGACAGGACTGTTGTCATTAAAGACAGATGTTCCCACCCCATTTAAGCGATAACTGTTGATAACTGTAAGTTGAAACAAGAATGATTTATTAGAAAAGTGTGGCAAACTGTTAAAGATAGTGGCCTTTGAAAGACCATTTCACTTCCCTGTCTAACAAATAAATTGAACAGTAATGGTATATGGCTGATAATTTAAGTAAAACTTTTTTGTGTAACGACATATTGGGGTGCCACTAAGTATGCTTCCCTTAGTACCTGTAACATCGTTGTCCGTAATGTGATAATAAAACTCCTCTGAAATAGTAATTTGAGGTACACTGTATGTTTCTGGATAGAGGCACCCAAGGCTGACTAGAAATAGGTCTTCTGTGTCTTCAGGGATATTTAAATGGTAAGTTGCGTAGTTTTAAGTTTTTCGGTAATTCTGGACTTGCCAGTATCAGTCAGTTATAGAAAACCTGTTCCCACAGACTTTAGTGATAGAACTTTAATTTTGAAATGTATCATCTTTAATATCTTGATTAGTGTTCTTCATTTTAGGACCATCACAGCTGCCATTTCTACAGAGTTCAGCGTTGCTCCCTGGTGTTTCATTTCTGCTCAAGATGACTCAAGTTAGTATCTGGAAGGTCTTTTTGACTGTGGATTCAATTCTGTTTGCTAGTGTGTCTTTTTGTTAGGAGAAGTATAGATCATCTTCAGTTCAGAGATTCACACAAACATGTATATATATATATATATATATATATATATATATATATATATATATATAAAATACATATATGCATATATATATATATATATATATATATACACACACACACACACACACACACACACACACACACACACACAAATGTGCTACTAATGGTCGATCCACAAAATTGCCGAGATGCCTAACATTGACGCACATTAACATGCTGCTGCACATACTTTGAGACTAATGCTCAGCACATGCAAAAACAAAAAAAAAAGTATTTTTTTTGCAGGTAGCAACCTCCTATGACCTTTTCACCCCTACTAATTTTACGTAGAGATTCATAGACTGTTACTAGGCTAACGACCCTGCGGGGAGGGGGCTTTCTAAGCCTAGCAAAGTTTTTCTGAAAAAATAATGCTGTCCTGCATTCCAAATAAGACATTGAGGGCCAAGCATTTATAATTACCTCTGTCCATAAGGGGCATGGGTGCCAGGCCCAGTGTAAATTTCCTATTCCCCATCCATTTGTCTAGGTTATCCTTAAACTGGGTAATAGGCAAATTCAGCTTCACATGGATGGAAGCTGTGCCATAGGAGGAGCAGCCACTAGGACACATCTGTCTCTCCATCACATTCTGGATTGCATGATCCCCGTGGAAGGAGCATATTCCCCTTCCCCAAGGATCTTTGTTTATTGCAGAACTGTCGACCATAAGCAGGTCGATCTTGATGACAATTAACCAAGCTCGTGTCTTGTGTGTGTATATGTTGGCCAAGCTAGTGTGTGTGTCTGTGTGATATATATATATCTTCTTCTTCTTTCGGCTTTTCCCGGTTAGGGGTCGCCACAGCGGAACTCCGGTCCACTAATGATTGGCAGTAGAGTTTTTATGGGTGCCAGCTCGACGCCCAACCTTCAATGAAGGCAAGGCCATTCTACACATGTCTTTCGAACGCCACTCAACCACGGGGAGGACATGCAGACTGCACACCAAAGGCGCTCCAGCCGAGAATCGAACGGGAGAACCTCTTGCTGTGAGGCATCAATGCTACCGCTGCACCACCGCAGCTTCATATATATATATATATATATATATATATATATATATATATATATATATAGTGCAGTGGCTTCATATATATATATATATATATATATATATATATATATATATATATCTATAGTGCAGCGGTAGCATTGTTGCCCCACAGCAAGAGGTTCTCCCGTTCGATTCTCGGCTGGAGCGCCTTCTTTGTGGAGTCTGCATGTCCTCCCCGCGGTCGAGTGTCATTCAAAAGACATGCATAGAATGGGCGTGCCTTCATTGAAGGTTGGGCATTGAGCTGGCACCTCTGCACCCCTAAAAATTCTACTGCCAATCATTAGTGGACCGGAGTTCTGCTGTGGCAACCCCTAACCGAAAAGTGTGTGTGTGTGTGTGTGTGTGTGTGTGTGTGTGTGTGTGTGTGTGTGTGTATATTTTATATATATATATATATATATATATATATACACACACACACACACACACACACACACACACACACATGTTGTAGCAGCTGTAATACACTACAGTTTCAAGTTACATCCACTTTATTTACAGTGAAAGGAAGCCAAAGCAACATTTATTATTATCTTAAAACAACATAAGCTCACTTTTGCTTAACATACTTAATATTACTTGCTGTCTGTTACTCCACTTTAAGCTTCTTAATAAACAGTACTGCTAGCAGTTCACAGTTATTGCAACTTTAGTCAGGTTGATTTGCTGTCTCTTAATACAGCCTTAAGGCTTCTGGTACTTAACTAAATCCACAGTTAGGCTCCTTGGATACCGCGAGTAGAACAGGAACTCTATTGGTATTGTTTCATTGTTTCTTCTGGTTCAAGTCCTCTAAAAGTATTCAGTACTGGTCTTGACATCCCTTTCTGCAAAAGGCAAATGCCTCTGATATTATGGACTTCCAGCCCTTCTTTTAAAAGCCATTCACATGTGCGTCGCATTAGATTATGTTGTTCCATGTTTTTGTACTCCTGCAGTACGTTGTCTATACTCACCAACAAGTTCTTACCATAAACTGTGGTATATACACAGCGGACTAAAGAAAACATTTCTGAAATGTCAGATAACCACAGTTATCCCCCCTCCCCACCATAGAACCCTTACGATTCTATACTGAACATTTGACTGTTGCCAGGCCTGTATCTAACAGTGAAATTAAATGGCTGCAGTGAAAAGCCCACATACAGATAAACTTGATGTGTACAACCACTCTAGGGGTGCATTGCTAATTACTAATGTAAATGTAGACACAGCCCAATAAATAATACTGTAATGATGTTAGTGGCTACTTAATAGCAAGACTTTCTCAATCTATGCCAGCTTTATTTAATTTTCTACTTAGAGTGGGTACTTCTCAACACATTCTTCCTAAGATATCACGGCCCCCAGCCATACTTTGGATGCATCAATGTATGCAAAAAGGGTTTAGTTTAATAATGTCGGAGACAACCAGTGGAGGCTGTAAGCATATCATAGTTTTTAGTAAATTAACAGCTTTATCTGCAGCTCAAGTCCACCTAATGTGGATAGGTATCATACCTTTCATAAGGTCTGTTAGAGGGCAGGCTGTGGTGGCAAAGTTTGGTACAGATTTTCTATAGTAGCTTGCTAGTCCTAAGAATGTTTTCAGCTGCTGTTGAGCACTAGGCAAAGGCCATTTTCTTCTAATTACTCCTCTGCCAATCAAAATGACCCAAGTATATGGCTTCTGTAGTACAGTGCAAGTGTTGCATGACTTAAATGTCTAGCACAACTTGCATTTTGAATGAATGTGACTCTGGTTTTCTAAATAAATTACTAAATCTTCAAGCTACATAGTTGAATAACTGGCATGTAGTTTTAGAGCTTTATACATAAGCCTTAAATAAATAAATTTTGTGTCTACATACAATATTCTTAGTGATCAAATAAGTGAAGTAGTAAAGGATTGTTTGAAGTTTTTGTTGAGAGATAGTGATTTAGTTCAAATTTTAGATTATTATCCTTCCATTTCATATAGGCGTAAGATTTTTTATTATCTAGTTCATTTGTTTCACCTGATGATGTAATTATTAGGAATCCTTTATTACTGGGTACTTATCCCTGTAATAGTTTCAGTGTCTGTGGCAATGTAGTAACTTCTTTTGAGAAAATAAATTGGTATCCGATTTTCCCCATTGGGAAAATATTCTTGTGTTGTGGAGGGCATTATTTATTTATTTATTTATTCTAAGGTGTCCCTGTGACTTATATAGGAGAAAGTAAGAGAAAATTTAGAATTCGAATACAAGTACATATCAGGGACATCAAAAAATAGAAAATGGAAAGTACTATTGATATGCATTTTAAAGACAAACATGATAGTAATTTGTCTTTATTACAGGGTTGTATTCTGGAACAAGTTTGTGTAAGAATTGTCTTTTAAAAGATTAAGCCATGGTAGTGCAGTGGTAGAGTTGTTGCCTCACAGCAAGAGGTTCTCACATTCGATTCTCGGCTGGAGCGCCTTCTGTGTGGAGTCTGCATGTCCTCCCCGCTGTCGAGTGGCCTTTGAAAGACATGCGTGAATGAGCGTGCCTTCGTTGAAGGTTGTGCATCGAGCTGGCATCTCGGCACCATAAAAATCTACTGCCAATCATTAGTGGATCAGAGTTCCACTGTGGCGACCCCTAACCGGGAAAAGCCAAAAGAAGAGCAACATACGTAAGCCTTTTAAAAGTTGCAGGGTTCCATAAAGTCCAGAGAATGAGACAGTGTTGCGAAAAAGATTCTTGGACAGAGAATGCTTCAAGCATGAGAGGTGTCTGCCAGTACTCCTAGGTTAAATATAGGGCGGTAAAAGTTATCTTCTCTGTGGGTTCATGCTTTGTGACCACTGGATGTGTGAGATTTGTATACCCTTCTGTGTAGCTGCTCTTAATTTTTAATTTGTCTTATTTTGTAGTTCTCTTAGCTTAGTTTCTCTACCACTTCAAAGGGGCCTTACTATTTTTCCAGGAACTTATTTTAGCAGAGTGAACTAATGGTAACACCCTGTCCACTTAAGTCTGACATTTTTATTCTAAACCCTTTTGTTATATCTCGTGTCATTTGTATAAATTCCTTAACTATTGGTGTAACTGTTTATAACCTATCTTGAACATTTGTAAGTTATGTCATATTACTTTTAATTGTTTTGATTCTCAGTAATAGCGTCTTCTGTGTGGCGACATGCGTGAATGGGCGTTCCTTCGTTGAAGGTTGTGCGTTAGGCCTGGCAAGCCAGCACATAAAAATCTACTGCCAGTCATTAGCGGACCAGAGTTCCGCTGTGGCGACCCCTAACCGGGAAAACGGGAAAAGCCGAAATGCACAACAACAACTTTTAATTGTTTTATTTACACACTCCCAAGTCTCATTTGCTGTACCCAGCAAGCCTTGTAAATGCTTACCATATAGTAAGTCAAATCTGCTGAAGCTTGTAGGGAGGTAACTGATCCCAGTTCTTACCATCTTGTTTTATCGACTTCACAGTTTTATTAAATACTCCACTAATCCATCAGTTTGAAGGTGCAACACCAGAGTTCTTAACTGTTCACAATTGGTTGGAAAAGCTGTTGCATTACCCTAGGCATAATTGGGGTTATGTGGTCTCCGAGTATTTATTTGCGAATCCCAACTCTGAAGAAAAGTAACACTAATTCACTGGTTTTCGATTTAACATTGCCTTTTTCAGCAAACTTAGTGGCATAGTCAGTAATTACTAGAAGGTATAGTAGCTATTACTAGACTTTACTAATGGGCCTATAAGATCCACGTATGTTTACTCAAATGGGATTACAGTAACAGGTTTAGGTATCCATGGACTTTAGAACCCAGGATGTAGTGGCATCTTTTGACATTCTGGCAATCTGCCCAGACATTCTTGGTGTCCTTATTTGCCCCAGGCCAGTAAAATCTAGCTTTGGTTTTGTCCATCCCTAAGTGTCCTCAGATATGGCTTTGCCAATTTCATCACATCTTTTAAAAGGTTTTGAAGCCGACGTTTTGTGCAGTATTTCTTCTTTGTCAGTGTTTCTTCTATTCTGGCTAAGTATTCTCTGTGCTTACTGTACACTCCTTTCTTATGCTTTCTTAAAATTTTAATTGATTATCTTCAAATCTGCCAACTCAGGAACACTTATGTCTATACACTTTCTTAAAATAGAGAGGATAGCTTCTTCACTGAAAAATACAGGTATAGGTGTTCCTTCTTCTATTTCTTCCTCTGCATTAGTCAGTTCATAGTAGTGGCCGTCTTCTTCTTTTGGTTTTGACAAGTTCTTACCTTTACATCAGTAACAACTATCTCTTTAAGGACCTCCTACTGAAAGTCCCATTTCTGACTAGCTCTTTGTTTAATTTTACAGAGGGAAACGTAGGACTCTGTTCAGGTTCCATTTTTCTTTTAGTAGATTTATTCCTGTGAGTCTTTCTGTAGGTGTCTATGCCCAAACATTATTACTGCACGTAGCTGGAATCTTCTGCAGACTACTCTATCAGAAATACTGGGTGAACAAATAGGTTTAACTAAGGAAATTATTTTTTTGAGCTATGATACAGAATCATGATTCCCTAGACATAGTAAGGGCTTGCTGAATCTAATTATGGTGGCTGCCAAAAAAGCAATTACTCTTCTTCTTCTTTCAGCTGCTCCCGTTTGGGGTCGCCACAGCAGATCAGCTGTTTCCATTTCTTCTTGTCCTCTGCATCTTGCTGTGTGACACCAACCACCTGCATGTCCTCTCTCACCACATCCATAAACCTTATCTTAGGCCTTCCTCTTTTCCTGTTACCTGGCAAGCTTCATCCTTAGCATCTTTTTCCCAATAAACTCTGCATCCCTCCTCAGCACATGTCCAAACCAATGTAATCTTGCCTCTCTGGCTTTGTCTCCAAACCTTCCAACCTGGGCTGACACTCTAATATACTTATTCCTAATCCTATCCATCCTCGTCACACCCAGTGCAAATCTTAACATCTTCAACTCTGCCACGTCAAGCTCCGACTCCTACCTTTTTGTCAGTGCCACTGACTCCAACCCATATAACATAGCTGATCGCACTACCCTCTTGTAGACATTCCCTTTCACTCTTACTGGTACTCATCTGTCACAAATCACTCCTGACACTCTTCTCCACCCACTCCATCCTGCCTGTACTCTCTTCTTCACCTCTCTTCCACACTCACCATTACTCTGAACTGTTGATCCCAAGTACTTAAACTCATTGACCTTCGCCACCTCTACTCCCTGCATCCTCACCATTCCTCTATCCTCCCTCTCATTCACACACATATATTCTGTCTTTGCTGACCTTCATTCCTCTTCTCTCTAGAGCATATCTCCACCTCTCCAGGGTCTCCTCCACCTGTTCCTTACTCTCACTACAGATCACAATGTCATCTGCAAACATCATAGTCCACTGGGACTCCTGTCTGATCTTGGCTGTCAACCTGTCCATCACCATTGCAAATAAGAAAGGGCTCAGAGCTGATCCTTGATGTAATCCCACCTCCACCTTAAACGCATTCATCACTCCCACTGCAGACCTCACTGCTGTCACACTACCCTCGTACATATCCTGTACCACTCTTACATACTTCTCTGACACTCCTGACTTCCTCATACAGTACCACAACTCCTCTCTAGGCACCCTGTCATATGCTTTCTCTAAATCCACAAGGACACAATGCAACTCCTTTTGACCTTCTCTGTACTTCTCCATCAACACTCTCAGAGCAAACATTGCATCTGTAGTGCTCTTTCCTGGCATGAAACCATACTGCTGATCACTAATCATCACCTCCCTTCTTAACCTAGCTTCCACTACTCTTTCCCATAACTTCATGCTGTGACTGATCAGTTTAATCACTCTGTAGTTACTATACCTCTGCACATCACCCTTATTCTTAAAAATCGGTACCAAAACACTTTTTCTCCATTCCTCAGGCATCCTCTCACTTTCCAAAATTTCATTAAACAATCTGGTTAAAAACTCCACTGCCATTTCACCTAAACACCTCCATGCTTCCACAGGTGTGTCATCTGGACCAACAGCCTTTCCATTCTTCATCCTCTTCATAGCTATCCTTACTTCCTCCTTGCTAATCCAATGCACTTCATGATTCACTATCCGCACATCATCCAACCTTCTCTCCCACTCATTCTCTTCATTCATCAACCCCTCAAAGTACTCTTTCCATCTGCTCAACACACTCTCCTCGCTTGTGAGTATGTTTCCCTCATTATCCTTAGAAAATGGAAATCAAAATCTAAGCCAACTGTACTGAAGTAGTGAATATAGCAACAGAGATATAACAGCTAGAAATGAGCTCTTTAGAAAAGAATAGGAGAAAATTAAATAGAAGAAAATGAGAATTGTGGAAACAATACACGCAGAATAACATTTTAGAGGAGGAATGAGTTTTAAAAGAAGGCAGGATTTGAATGAGCTATGTAATGTTTGACTGACAGTGACTGGATAGATTATAAGTGACGTATAATGTTTGCAACTAAATGTAGTTAGTTTTCATTTGTATAGATGTATGCTTGCCTATGCCATAAGTGGTAATCTAATAAATATGCTTCTTTAAAAAAAAAAAAAAAAAACAATTTAAAGGACAGTAGTTAAACTGAGAAAAATATTAAAGGAAGGGAAAGAAGATAAATGAAGCTCGGTAAATTTGAGAAATGTTAAGAGGGGCAGTGAAAAAACATGCTGGTTGAAGGCGAGAGTAACGAGAGGAGCTGTAAGAGGAAATAAGTCGCATTGATGGACAGGTACAAGTAATGGGAAGAGAAACTAATGAGAAACGGGATGCCACAACTGCGAATAGTCACTCACAAAGACAGATTGAAGACTGTAGCATGAAGACAATTCCAAGTTTTATGTATATAGTTGAAAGTATAGTTGATGTTTTCTCAGATTATTTGGAGCTGCCAAGTAAAAAAATTACAGAGAAGGTGCACAAACAGGGAAGGATTTAGAGATATGGAGATGGGGCATACTCGTGATTGCAAAAAGGAAACAGAGTAATGTTAGGATAAAGGGGGGATAACAGATGATAATAAAAGTGTTGAGTTGTAATGTGATTGGCTTTATGGAAAAATTAAAGCTAAAATATTAATTTATGTTATACAATCTGAGATACAGATTATAATGCTACAGGAAACATAGTTATGGAAAGCAAAACATGGTCAACTAATAAAGAGAGAACTTTGAGGATACCACCAAAAAACACAATTGTAGACTTCGCACTTAAGGTCCAGCTTCACAGCAAATTCCAACAGCAAAAACAGATGATCCGGACCACCAGGCCGATAAAAAAACAGTAGTTTAATAAAATGCAGTAGGTTAGTGCTTTCAGGTTTAAAAAAACCTTCTTCAGACAACATACAGAATTATGAACACCTTTTAAAATAACCAAAATCCAAACCCAAAAAACGTAGAATAAAGATAGAAAAAACATTCCCAAAGCTGTTGACGAGTGAATATGAATATATACAGTCCAATTCAAGTGCGAAAAATATAACACATATGCAACAATATTGTAGAAGCATAAATCCAAAGCGATGTTCCAGATAGCGGATTAAGTATAAAACCAGATTTATTGGAACAGAGACAAAAAACGTAAGCGCTTTCACTATTTAAAATAGCTTCATCAGACGTTACAATTTAAAACAATTCAAGCCCATATATAAAAACACAACTCACATCTCCCGATGTTTGGGAACAACGTCACTTCCTCATTGCAAAACAACCCCGCATTTTATAAACCATATATTGTAAAATAAAATTTCCCTATTGTAAACACAATGCAAGTTAGCCAAGTAAAAACATAATAATAATAATAAAATGCTTAAATTGTGTATGCATCTCATAAAAAACGTATTGCCAAATTGCCGTTGCTGTACCTGCAGTGAGTTACGTCAGTATTGTAGAACCTACATCTAACCCGCAACTGGTCAATGCTGTTAAATTCATCTGCATAACAAAGTACGTGCTATATGCTTCACAATTAAGAATAGTGTCGCTAACACAACCAGATCTACTTGTAATCCATGGTTAAACCATAATTAACATTGCACACTATTATAGAACATCGATTAGATCTGTTCGCTAAACTTCAATTATAAATTTGTGACAAGATGTGAACAATATTAGACGAGAAGTCATGGCACAACTTTTATACTGTGCATTGATTTCATAAAATGTTCAGTAACCATATGTATTAGGGTCGCTAAACACTGGCTTAGTACAACCAATACAGTGAAAGATCACCTGGTTATAAGTGACCAATCCTACTAGTTATATAACAAAAAATATATAGGTGATGTGACTATTCATTCGACTTCATATATATAATAACAGCATACGGTCAACGTAACAGTAATAGATATAACCACACAATAATAATTAACTAATGTAAATACTAGCTGTAGAATACTTGTGATACATCAAGTTGAGAGTCTTGATGTTTATTGATTTTATCTATTTATATTATCTTGTCCACAACCTTATATTCTGATCTATTGTTGTTATAGCAAGTAATATATTATAGTTGATCAAATTAAATATCATTGCAAATATTAAATACAACATTAGCCATTGTATGATTATTATTGTATATATCAAATTGTGTATTCTAATGATATACAGTATGGTGCTTATGGTTAAAATTGCATATCTCTGTCGTATCCAATTGCGTATATACTTAGAACCAAGGTTGGTATGGATAATTATGGACCACTGGCAGAACCAGGTTAGCACTGGTTCCGCATGCAAAGTCATGAACATAATGTCTAGAGGGGCCTAGATTTAAGTACCGATTTCAGGGATAGTGTCTCATTCAATCCAAGGCACCTGTGTGCACCCAATCTAAAAATCCATTTGAGTTCAAGCTCCTCCGTGATGTTAACTATGTCTCCTGCCTTGACTGTAGGATATACAACTTGTAGAACCTGGAACATGAAGGTGTGATCTTTGCCAAATGTAAGCATGTGCTTGGAAATGGCACTATAGGTTTCCCCTCTCGCATATGCATACAAGTGATCACGAATTCTCTCCCTGATGGTTCTGTTGGTTTTTCCGACATAGAATGAAAAACAACTCAAACAATAGGCCACATAGACTACGTTCTTGGTGTGGCAACTGGAGCTATGATGTAATTCCCAGAGTTTCCCATCATTTGGACACCTGAAAAACCGGGAGCTGTCTATATATGTACACTGGGCACAAGACCCACACTTGCTTGTGCCCTTCTGCCATGGCATGATGTCGTTATGCCTGTTGTCACTTAGCCTCGGATAGCATAGCAGTTGTTTTAAGTTGCTGCTGTTCTTAAAAACATACCTGGGACAATTCCCAACAATCTGTTTTACCTCATGATTTACCATGAGCGAGTTCCAATTATCTGCAATGGTCTGTTGGACAAAGGGTGTGTTGATGCCCAATGGCATAACTATGGGTAGTTGTTTACTATGTTCAAATTTTCTGCCAGTCATTGGCTGCTCCTCTCCAAAATAGGGTCTCCCTCTGGTATTCCTTAATTTATGGGCTTTATAACACTGGGATTCAACATTTATACAGTCATAGCCCCTGGCAATAAAGTTGTCTTTGAGTTGACTTAGTTGTGATATAAAGTCAGCTTCATGTGAGCAAAGGCGGGAGAGACGGAGTGCTTGCCCCTTTACTATATTGTTGAAAATTTTTTGATCATGCATACTATCAGTGGCTAGATATGTTGGTACATAACATGCTTTCCTATATATACAAGAAGAAAAATTATCAATTCGTTTGGTAATGGTAGTGTCCAAGTAATTGATAGTTTGTGCAGATAATTCCATTGTGAATTTTAAAAAGCCCGGGAGACTATTGAGATGATTGTGAAACTGTATAAGAGAATCTGTCGTGCCTCTCCAAAGAATGAAGAGGTCATCGACGAATCTCCTATAGAAAACAATGTTATCATGATTTGTCATTATATTGGTTTCCCAAGCCACCATCACGAGATTGGCATAAGAGTTTGCGCAGCTTGTTCCCATCGCAACTCCAGTGCATTGCCTATATATGTTGTTATTGAATGAAAATAGATTGTTGTCCAGTACTGTCTCCAGTAGCAAACAGATAAAATCACATTCTATTACTGGAAGGTGGTCAAGCAATACGGACCTCACCATATTTAATCCCTCATCATTGGGGATGCATGTGAATAGTGAGACCACGTCAAAGGTCGACAGAAGTAGCTCAGATCTATTCTGTATTGTGTTAATCGCTCCATACAAATCAGACAAAAATTGGCCTGTGTCCCTAAGCACATATGGAAACTTGGATAACACTTCCTTCAATCTATAATCAAGATATTTAGATATAGGCTCCGTGAGCCATCCCGATCCAGCTACAATGGGCCTTAATGGAGGTTTGTACTGATCTTTGTGGATTTTCGGAAGGCCACTAATAGTAGGTATCGAAGGTGAATCCACTCTCAAGTAATCAAACAATTCCTTAGTAAGAACTCCCAATTTATGGCTATCTTCCAAGGTACTTGAAACTCGATGTATACAATCTTGCACAAAAAGTTGATCTATCCTTTCATAGGACGATGTGTTAAGCATGTTCAACATAGTCTGTACGTAGTATGATCTATCCATTACTACTATGCGGCCTCCCTTATCCGCAGATTTGATAATTATTCCTTCATTGTTTCTCAAAGTATATAAGGCTCTCTTGTCTGTTGATGTTAAGTTCTCTTCAAGAGACTGGTTGTCATAATTCATGCCATGGTATATTTGATTCTCTACCCCTTTAAGAAATGTGTCCAAGCTCGAATTAATAGGAGGATTATAAAGACTTCTACGTCTAAATGGTTGTTCATTCTTGGTTGTATTGTTGTTAAATTGAAGTTTAAGGCCAATATCTCTAATAAAGAGCCTTATGGCTACTAGAATGTCGCTAATGTCCATTTTCTTGCTAGGAATAAAAGTCAATCCCTTTTCAAGCACTAGTTCTTCATTTACATCCAACTGATGTTTTGAAATATTCCAGACTAACGGTCGTTGGTCCATCTCTTCCGGGGTTGACCGTATCTGTTCATTTGATCGTTCCTCATGTTGCCTTCGTTCCCTGTCATATATTCTATTGACCTCTTTCGACCTGTTCGTATTGGGAAGGGGACATCTGGAAAATCCCGTTTTTCCTTTGGACATAGTTTATCTAGTTGTATTTTCCTCCGAACTGTATTGTCACCATTGCTACCTGTCGAGTTATTGTTCACGTTTAATGTTTGTGCAGGAGTAAAATAAACCGATGTAACTGACCTTGGAGTATCCGTCCCTGGTAGTGATCCTCTCGTATCGGGGGCATTTCTATCATTATTCCCCTGATTGCTTGTACCAACATTAATGGAATCAACATTTGTGCTAGTGGCTTCAGGCATATCCATAGATTTGTGTGCTGCATCGTTGGCATTAGTATTATTCACATCTATATGTCTTGCTTTCTGTAGACCCATGCGCTGTCCATAAGTTTGATGTGCAGGTTTGCTACGACTTTGAATCTCCTTGTTATCTATTTTGGGCCATAGGAATACATTATTTAGTTGGAAGTCTTGTTTGTCCCTGTACAATTTATTTTTCTTCTGTTTTAATAGAGTATCTCCAAACCTAGAGACTTTATCCATTATTTCATGCATGTACACGCTGGCTAAATCCGCTCCAATAAGATCAGCTAATTGTCTTTCTTGTAACTTGACATTAGCTACTAGATCGTCTTCCATGGGTTTAAAGAATTCTATAATCAATTTCATGTGTGCTTTACTGGCTTGTAAATTAATAAGTTGCCATTTGGCCAATAAATCGGGGTAAACACTTCCGTAGGTTGGCATATTTAGTATACGTAGTCCACGTGGGACTACGTTGAAAAACAGGCTCGCCTCCAAATGCTGTCTCTGTAGTAATAGCCTTTTGTATTTAAACAAGTCATTTTCTATTGCACGTTTAAGTTGCTTAGTCATTATAGTATTATCTAACATCATTTCCTCAACCACAGGTGTGAAATCCTCCATTGAAAGTAACGGATTATTGTTTGTTTCAAAAAACGATATAACCATATTCAAATTACCTCTGTCTTCTTCATGTGGCAGGCCATTCGGCTCCTCTCTGACTATCACATTGTCAGCAGTTATACGCTGCATACCATTCGGTTCCGTAGCGTTTATACAGTTCCTATTGCCATGTACATGTTCCTTTACAAAGGTATCCATCGTCACAGCACGAAATTTAGATAACCAAAATCCAAACCCAAAAAACGTAGAATAAAGATAGAAAAAACGTTCCCAAAGCTGTTGACGAGTGAATATGAATATATACAGTCCAATTCAAGTGCGAAAAATATAACACATATGCAACAATATTGTAGAAGCATAAATCCAAAGCGATGATCCAGATAGCGGATTAAGTATAAAACCAGATTTATTGGAACAGATACAAAAAACGTAAGCGCTTTCACTATTTAAAATAGCTTCATCAGACGTTACAATTTAAAACAATTCAAGCCCATATATAAAAACACAACTCACATCTCCCGATGTTTGGGAACAACGTCACTTCCTCATTGCAAAACAACCCCGCATTTTATAAACCATATATTGTAAAATAAAATTTCCCTATTGTAAACACAATGCAAGTTAGCCAAGTAAAAACATAATAATAATAATAAAATGCTTAAATTGTGTATGCATCTCATAAAAAACGTATTGCCAAATTGCCGTTGCTGTACCTGCAGTGAGTTACGTCAGTATTGTAGAACCTACATCTAACCCGCAACTGGTCAATGCTGTTAAATTCATCTGCATAACAAAGTACGTGCTATATGCTTCACAATTAAGAATAGTGTCGCTAACACAACCAGATCTACTTGTAATCCATGGTTAAACCGTAATTAACATTGCACACTATTATAGAACATCGATTAGATCTGTTCGCTAAACTTCAATTATAAATTTGTGACAATAAAAATACATAACAGCCAATCAAAAACTCAGTAAAAAGGCCTCCTCTTTTTTTTAAAAAAGGCTTGATAGGAATGACACAGTTCAGGCCAGGTGCTCTATCAGTACCCAGATTGATTATCCATCTAGTTTCACTGCATTCTGTTATATTTCTCAAATCACCCCCCCCCCGATTATCCATCTAGTTTCACTGCATTGTTATATTTCTCAAATCACCCCCCCCCCCGGTTGGATGAATAACCTGCAAAACCATAAAAGAAAATACATGCCCAGGGTACTGGTTTACATGCTGATACAGGGAATTATGTATATCGGCTGTACGTATAATTGACATATGTTGTAACACCCTGTCTTTCAATCTACAATTCGGATTGAGACTGTGTTATATAGGAAGGAATGCTGGAGGAATACTCTCCTAGCCTATGATAGTATGCACCCCAGATATACATTTAACAATATTATTCAGGGATAATTTTTTCGAACATCTCGGTTATGTACTAATGATCAGACATATAGAGAAAAGTCTGCAGAATTGATGGTGAGTTTAAAAGTAAGGGGATATCATCAGAACATAGTACAGTGGGCATTTAATAAAAGTAAAGAAGAGAGGTTGAACAAAGCAAAACTCTGGTTTTCTGGAAATGTACAGGTGCATGACAGGGAGACTGATATAAGCAGGCAGCCTCTTCAAGTCACTTTGAATTATAGTAACCATGTGGGGGGACATATGTGACATTATTCGCCAAAACTGGAATATCTTGTTAACTGATGATAGAGTGAAGGCATTAATAACTCAGGAACCCACATTTTGCTTCAAACGTAGTAAGAATTTAAAGGATTTTTTTCTGTACAGACCAACAGGGGGTCAGGAAACCTGTCATGGGGCGACACGGGACATTCCCCTGTAGACATTGCAAAGCTTATCACTATATTAGACACAATAGCCCATTCATCCATCCACTGTCTGGAAAGAGCTATTCATTGAAACAATATGCGGATTGTTTGACCAGCAATAGTATATACTTGGCTGACTGTATGCAGTATGCAGTGTTGTTTATTTTTTGTCGGTAAAACGAATTGTAGATTAAAAGACAGGGTGCTACAACATATGTCAGCTATACATGCAGCCCAATATACATAATGCCCGGTATCAGCATGTAAAGCAGTACCCTGGGCATGCATTTTCTTTTGTGGTTTTGCAGGTTATTCATCCTACCAGGAGGGGAGGTGATTTGAGAAATATAACAGAATGTAGTGAAACTAGATGGATAATCAATCTGGGTGCTGATAAAGCACCTTGCCTGACTGGTGTCATTCCTATCGAGCCTTTTTTAAAAAAGAGGAGAGCTTTTTGCTGAGTCTTTGATTGGTTGTTATGTATTTTAAAAGATGTTCATAACTTCAGTAGGTTGTCTGAAGAAGGGTTTTTTAAACCTGAAAGCACTAACCTACTGCATTTTATTACCTACTGAATTTTATTGAACTACTGTTTTTTTATCAGCCTGGAGGTCTGGATCGTCTGTTTTTGCTGGTGGAACTTTGAGGATACCATTCTGAGTTTTCTGAGAGAAGAGGTTTGGTAATTAATAGCTAGGAGTACCTGTAAATTTAAACAAGAAAAAGGTATGGGTGATTAATAGCTATGAGTACCTGTAAATATGAAAGAGAAGAAGTTAGGGGAACAGGGTAGGTTATATTGCTTAATGGGGAACAGGGTAGGTTATATTGCTTAATGGGGAACAGGGTAGGTTATATTGCTTAATGGTTACTGGAAAAGGAACAGGGTTACACTAGGAAATGTATATATCCCACCAAAAGTGATGAAATGGATATTAGAAGAAATAGTGACATTTCAACAAGGAATTGTGATGAGCGGGGGAATAGAATTTGGTATTGGAGGAAAGAGATATAAGTAGAGGACCAAGGGCAAGAGTGGTTACACCAGTGAGGACATTTGTAGGCAGTTATTTAAATGTGTATAGGCTGAAGGATGTGGGGGAACACAGAGAAGTGGAAAAAAAAAAGTCTTGCATATTTTTCAGGCAAATATGAGAGTGGGGCTAACTAGACAGAATGTGTAACAAAGTAACACGAATACCTTATAAAAGGGATGGTAATATATCCCAGAATATTGTCCAGTCATCCAGTAGTTAGCATGGAGCTAAAACCCCTTGAAAGTAGTAGTACTGAAAGATAATGGAGATTTAAGTAGGGTGGTTGAAGAATTAAAAAAATGAGAGCAACTAGATAGTGCATCAACTAAAAGACCAGGTTAATAAGGTGCCATATCAGGAAGAAGACATAATGAAGGATTCAGAACAGATTAAGGAGAGGTTTAAAAAATGACAAGAAGAAAAAGGAAGATGGAGTGAAGGGGTTTAGATGGGTTTACATTAAGAAGAGTAAGAGAACTACAGGAAGGATTGACTAGCTTAAGGGAAGAGGAACAGGAAGAACTGAGAAATGTGGAAGAGAAATGGAAGGAATATTTCAGGGAAACATTATAAAGAGGGTAAACAGTGATTAGGTTGCAGCGTTTTGAAAATGCACTGAAGTTGCAGAGAAATTTGGCCTGCACATAAAGCTAGTAGAAGGTCGAAAGAAGTATAAATAATAAGAATCTCTATAAGGTAGAGAGAGAGAGAGAAGGAGGATTGGTTAGTTAAACTAGCTGAGTTTATGGGGCATTTTAAATGCCTAGAGTAGGAAGAGAAGGAGAATAAATGATGAGTCCCATAACAGCTACTTCCTACTCAAGTAGCAGTAGTATTAAAATGGGGAAAAAAAACAAACAATCCATGTTCATACCGTCCGGTGTCTGCCATAAACCATTATTATAAGGAGTTTGCAGCATTGTTGTACATAGATGGACAGGCTAAGAGTTAACCACAGCTTTTTGATTTGGACCAGTGTGGCTTTGTGAAGAGAAGATGGACTTTTGAAAATATAATAAAAATACATATGCTACATTCAGAAGCAGACTATAAAAAGACCTCCCTAATATCACTTGAGTTAGATGCTGAGAAAAGATTTGAAATACCCCACACAGTTTGGTTTTGTCAAAGGGAGATCATGCCTGTTAAACTTGGTCGACTTCTTTGAAACGGTCACCAAAGCCATGGATGAGGAGAAGACCGTGCACACCTCCTACCTTGACCTAGCCAAAGCCTTTGACACTGTTCCCCACTCGGGCATAATAGATAAACTCTCCCAGCTAAGCATTAACCCGTATGTTACCAGATGGGTGGCTAACTGGCTCACTGATGGAACCCACTCAGTCAAAGTAGGGGAAGCCACCTCTAGTAGTAGACCCGTAATGAGTAGTGTACCCCAAGAATCGGTCTTGGGGCCTCTACTGTTTGGGATATACTTTTCTGAGGTGCAAGCCAAAACCAGTGGTTTGTGGCTGACCAAGTTTGCAGATGACTGCAAGCTGAGCATTGTCATAAATTCCCCTAGTCATGTGAGCATCCTCCAAGAGGGCCTAACGCAAACTAATGACTGGTGCCAGAAGCATGGCCTCAAACTAAATGCCAAGAAATGCATCATTATCCACTTTGGGGAAAATGTCATCCCCCACTAATTATCACATTAATAACAGTGTACTAAGCATGCAGTCAGTCGTGAGAGACTTGGCCACCCAGGTTGATGGCAGCCTGACTTTTGACTACCACGTTGCCTCCATTGTACAGAAGGTTTTCTACATGGCCCACCTCATAAAATAAGGGTATTTCATCCAGGAACAAGGAGGTCATAACATCCCTGTACTCCTCCCTTATCAGACCCTTTATTGAGTACAATGCCCCCTTCGGCATGTACCTTGCCAAGCACATGCAACAGTTGGAGAGAGTTCCTGACCAGGAAAATCCAGGATCTCAAACACCTGTGTTATACAGATAGGCTAAAAGTCCTGTCCCCTCTACTCAGTCTCATACAGACTTTTCAGAGGTAACCTGTGTCTGGCATACAAGGCCATTTCAGACCCAGCCTTGATGGAGTTGCTACATATCTGTAAGACAAACTCCACTCAAACAACCCGCACACAAGGCCTTAACCTGGTCTTTAGCATTAATAGAACTTGTTGGCAGAATATGTTTGTATCCCAAAGACTCCCCCGACTGTGGAATAGACTCCTCATTCACACTCTCCATGTCAAGCAGAGTACCTCTCTAGCCCTCTTTATGATGAACTTGGATGACTGGATGGGAAACAGAAAAGATATCCCTGGGATCCCACCTGTGTCCCTAATGGACAGGGGAAATAGGTGCTGACCTTGAAGGAACATGGGCAAAATTATTGGCTAGGCTTATAACGGCCTCCGGGTCAATAGCCTAGTATCATCCTATGAACCTGTGAATGTATAAGAGTGCAGTGGGGTATTTATGGGTGGTAATGAATATAACTGGGTTCCTGCTGTAATTAAGATTCTAAGGAAGCAGTGCTTAAGATAAATAGGAGATAAATGCCAGCAATGTGAGATTAGCATGGGAATTGCACGTGGATGCCCTTTGTCCATCCTTTGTTTGAATTATATATGGAACCCCTGTCCAAAGGACATGACAAATTGTAATGAAGAAAATGGCAAGAGGAGAGGAGGAAGGGTAGCTCCATTTGCAGTTAGTATAATATTGTATTTAGCAGATGAAAACAAGGATGTAGCAAGGCTATTTTGTTATTGTAAAACAATTTACTAAGCATTCTGGGTGCAAAATCATTGAGGACAAGACAGAGGCAATTTGTTTCAACTATGTTCCATATTTAGTATGGTAGTATCCGAATATATGGGGACACTGTAAACTAAAATATCTAAGGGTATGTATATCTAAAAATTCTTAAGGCTCACCAAAAGATGCTTAGGAGGAATTAAATGAAAAGGTGTTCAGGATGTTAGAAAGATGGAGAGTTTTATCAGTAAACTTTGACCAGAGAATACAGGCTATTACGATGTTTATAGTTCCACTAATCCTATATGTAGGACAGGCATTTGTAGATAACCAGGGAACAGGCTTTTTGACACTTACTGAAGGCAATTATGAGAGAAGAACCCAAGAGTGAAATGGCAGAAAATTACTCATCCGATGGTGAGGGAAGGAATGGCAGTCAAGTTCCTGTAAGAATGCTTTAAAGATAGTCAATTAAGATTGGTTTACTACATTCAGAAATAAAATTATAATGCTAAATCAAAAGTAATGATGGTGATTCAGGGAAAGTGCACTAGAAATGTAATAAAACTGAAAATTTGGTCACAAGGCTTGATTACAGAACAAGATAAAAAAATGTTTGAGGTTACTATATAGTGGTGTATAAAACATAATGAAGAATGAGAAATGTGGAAATTTGTCCTTTGACCAGTTGGAGTTGGGAAACAGAAATTTTCAACCTTGTTAGGTGGTGGGAAGGAGAAAGGATTCATTTTTGGGAGCAGGTACAAGGGGTCCCTACTATTACATCAAACAATCACATCATCAAACGGCATTACATTGTAAATTCCATTTGTGACCCTTTCTGACTGAGATTGCATTATGGTAGGGGTCAGGAAATTTGCCCTTTCCCCACTGTAGTGTGATTTAGGAGGTGATGTATATAATTAGCAGGGGGTGTGGGGGACAGAACCCCCTCCCCATCATGAGGGGGTTTGAAGAATGGGATTTCCGAAGAAATGCCCTTCGATGATGTGGGAATTCTATGATATAATATAAATGCGGTGGGGAAGAGAAGGATGGGCTGGGAAAATTTTGAAGGGAAATATAAACCAGGCATTGGGGAACTAATAAAATATATAGGTTTGTTAACAGTTTTAAAAAAATATGACAATGACAATGTTAGTTATTAAGAGAAAGTTAAGAGAAAGGATTTAAAAAGACCCAAGTCAGTAAAATTACTGATATTAGCAAGGACATCATAAGGTAATGATTAATTAATGAGCAGAATCTACAAAGCAATAATAGACAGAAAGAAACCGATTATTAAATGTATGCAGGGAATGCTGGACATTGTGATTAAAGAGGAAATGTTAAGCCCCAAAGCTAGTAACCAAATCCAGAAAATTTTGAATATTTGCATGGAAATGTTTGCATAAGTATTTTTAAATTCTAAAGAGACTTCATAAAACGTTTTTGGAGGCAAGTCAAATGTGTAGAAGATGTGAACAAAAAGAGACAGTAGACTGGCAACATATCTTTTGGAAATGCAAAAAGTTAAAGCCATTCCACATAGACTTACAAACAGTAATTCAAAATATATCTGGATTTGAATGGAGATTACAGGAAGTATATTTCTACTGGATTTGGGAAAGTCAGTTATACAAACATCCATATTAGACCTTTTTGCCCACCACTTTCACCAGTAAAGTTATTAAAGGGTATAACAAAGAAGCAAAAGACATCCCAAAAATCTAAAATGGAGGTATTAATAGGACTAATGAACAATATAAGAGAAATTAAACTAAAATTTGTCCCTCCATCCTTCCCCCCACCACTCCCATTCCTAAAATAAGAATATCTCCCCCCTCCCCTTTAAAGCAAAAAAAAAAACAAAGTCTGCTTACTCAAATTAAAACCCCATTACAAACCTCTACTTCTGTCTGGTGACATTCATCCTAGCCCAGGCCCTACAGACACTACCTTGAACAATAACCCCCCTGTATCTAAACCTGCCAACCCCTCCAACCCACAAAAACAAGTACAATTCTGCTCTATCAATGTCAGGAGCCTTGTAAATAAAGTTCAAGAACTCCATGCATGGATAGCTAACTATACTCCTGACATAGTTACCCTAACTGAAACATGATTAAAACCACACCATCTGGACAGTGAAATCATCCCTCCTGGCTATAATATCCTTAGATCAGATCGACCTAAAAGAAAAGGAGGAGAAGTCTCCATACTCTACTCCAATTGTTTCTCCCATGTCATTCCCACACTAGACTTGCCCTCCTTCTCACGAGCTGAACTCCTACTGACCAACTTCAAACTTAACTGTTTCAACACCATAACTGTCGCAGCAATCTATATTACCCCTGGTGATAATAGTAACATACTTGAGAACATCCTATCTCACCTCTCACATACCATCCACAATGAAATAATTATACTGGGAAATGTTAATATTGATTGGCTTACAATACAAGTTCCCAACACTACTTCCTGTATAAACCTACATGGGTTTGAGCAGCTAATCACAACCCCAACCTATATTAATAAATCTCACCTACCTAGCTCTCTTCTTGACTGGATATTGGTCTCCCACCCTCAAAACTATCATAACTCCCAAACCCTTCCAAATGCCCTCAGCGACCACTGCCCTATATCAGTTTCCAGACATACTCCCCACCGTACCAAACCTAACAAATTTATTACCACCCGCCCACTTTCTCATTTCTGTCCTAACTCCTTTATTCACCAACTCTCCAAAATTAACTGGTCTTACCTCACCACTCTTCCTTTAGATGACGCTGTCCACTCCTTCAACACTACATTCCTAAACATTCTTAACTCCCTTGCTCCTCTTCGCACAATTAGAATCAAATCTAATACTGCTCACTGGCTCACTAAATCTACCAGAACCATCATGAAAGACTGGGATAGGATTTGGAAAATGTGGACTAAAACTAGGACCCCTTCTTTTCTTCAGAAATATAAAGAACTCAGAAATAATTAAAAAAAAGTAATCCATTATGACAAAATAAACTTTTGTGCCAATCCACCCTCTACTCTTAAATCAGACCCAAAGAATTTCTGGATCTCTATTAAACAGACTCTTCATCCAGGAAACCCTTCGTCTCCTAACCCATGTCCCAATGCAACACCTGAAGACATAGCCAACAAATTTAACAATCATTTTACAAACTCAATAACCTCCATAATAAATCCCCCCCAGAAACAACGCTAGCACCCCCACAAACTATATACCGCTTCTAAACCCTCCTAACTCCTCCTCTCTAAAAGCAGTATCAACTAAATATGTAAAGTCATTACTCTCTAAACTTAAACCTTGCTCTCCCCATCTGTTGACAAGCTACCCTCTTACTTCCTGCAGATTGCCTCTGAACCTCTTGCCTATCCTGTATCCATCTTAATCAACCAATCCATTTCTGAATCCTATGTCCCCACTGTGTGGAAGAATTTCTTTACCCATTCACAAAGGGGGCAACTCCTCAGACATATCCAACTTCAGACTGATTGCCATACTCTCTCCACTCTCAAAAATCCTAGAGAAATGCACTCACAAGCAGGTGATGCATTACCTTCACCAGGAAAACCTTCTCACACCCACACAGCATGGTTTCCGTCCCAAGCATAGTACAACCACTGCACTCATATCATTCATCAACATAGTCTCCCTAGCTCATGATAACAATAATCTTGTCTCATGCCTGTTCCTTGACCTTTCTAAAGCCTTTGACACTCTGTCTCACCCACTCCTCCTAGATAAACTCACTTACATTTATCTCCCCCTACTATCTCCTGGATGTTCATCGTGTTTCACTGTTGCAGTCATGACTGTAGGGTTCTCCCTTGCCGGCAGGCAGCCCTCGGTCGGCCAGAATCCCAAAGTCTGGGTCCGGCGTCGGCTGTTCAACCATGCTGCCTGACGTCAGAGCGCTAGGAGTATAAAGCTGACAGCCGACGCCATCTTCTCCAGTCTTTCTTGCCATGCGGTGATAGCAGTTCGCAAGTGCTGGTCGGTTGACTCCTGACGAATATTTCTATATACTTCGGTCCGAAGACTTTCTTCTCCACTCAAATATAAGTACCCCGTTGGGGAAACTTTTTTCTTGCTCCACTCCGATGTCAGAAAAAGTTAATAATTGTATTTCATGTGGGAAGCAAATACCTCATAAGGATTTTCATTCTTACTGTATTCCTTGCTTAGACCCTGACCATGACGTAGCTAGTTGTCGGTTTTGTGCTAGATTCAATCAACGTACAATTAAGTGAAGGTACGATTTTGCTTTTCATTGCTTCGGTAGGCGCTTTAACTACAAATTGTCGTCGGATACGGTTTCATCTACCGGAGGTCACAAGCGTCGCAAGGATAAAGACAGGCCTCCGAGGTCCAAATCTGATGATAGCGCACATGTGGAGCCAGCTTCAGGTTCGGCCGTCGTCAGTGAGGCGCTTTTGCAGCCTCTGTCGTTGGCCATTTCAGAACCGACAGCCGAAATGGACTCTTATGAGGAGCCAACCAGGCCTTTAAATATCTCTGTTGCAGGACCTTCGGACAATGCTCCTTCGGATGGGTCCGGAGCCGCTGTGCAAGTACCGGCTTCCGAAGGGGTTTTCAGGCCTACTCAGCTTCAAGTAAAGGCAAAGCCAAAGACAAAGGCATAGACTCCTTCTAAATCAAAGACCTCAACACAGGCCTCTTCTGAACCGGCTCCCAAGTCACAGAAACAGTTACTCAAGATGGCGGAAGATTTACTTACAATGATTAGGGGTTCTCATCCCCCTCCAGACAAAAGGCCAAGGCAGGATGTTTATTATGATTCCTCTGATCAGGCTTCTGTTTCCTCAGTTTCTTCTTCTGATCAGGAATATTCTTTCCCTCCTTATGAGGATTCTGATGTGGAAGAATCCATTCCTTCAGCTTCTCCTCCTGAGGATTTTTCTTTTGGGGAAACTCTGCATGAAATGAGGGAACACTTCCACTGGGAGGGACAGGAGTATTCAGAATCCAAGAAAAGACTGAGGGATTTTCTTCTTCTTCCCCAACATAGACCCCTGGCTATTCCTCCTGTTTTGGATATTGTGGATGATGCCTTTTTGGAGGCTAACTTAACCCCTGATTCTTTTCCTCCTGCTCCTGTTAAGCCTGATAGGTACTACAGGGTTCCTGATTCCCATAAGTTTTTATTCAAGAATCCTACTGCTGACCCTGAAACCATTTCTCAGGGTCCTAAGGGTGTTAAGGCTGCTACTGCTAAAAATCCCATTCCTACTGAAAAGGATTCTCGAGCCTTGGAAAGATGGGGAAAAAAGGTGTACACTTCTGCTACTTTGTCCAGTAGGGCTTTAAACTGTCAGTTTCATATGCTTAAATTTCAGCAATTTCTCTTGTCTGTCTTAAAACAAAAATTTACTTCCATTTCTGCCTGTGCAGATGATAAGGAATTACATGACTTACTGCATGCCACTGAACAGGTTGGGAAGAATGTTTTACAGTGTGGATTTGATGCCTTGGAGGCTTCTTGTAGGGCTGCGGCCTCTGGCACAGTCATTAGAAGACATGCATGGCTAAAGGAACAAAATTTACCTGAACAAGTAAAGGCTAAATTATTGGATGCTCCTGTTCAGCATAATGTTTTGTTTGGATCTAAAGCTGAAGAGGTGATTAAAAAGATGGAGGATAAGGCGAAATCCATGCAAACAGTTAAAGATTTCTTACAAGTACAGCCTCCTAGATTTACCAGGAATTGGCCATCAAAAAAACTGGTCCTTTCCCTTTTCAGACAGGCCTCAGAGGGGTAGATATAGACACTCCAGAGGGAGGCCTCAAACACAAGCTGCTTATAGACCAAGACAGTGGACAGCTTCTACCCCAAGGGGAGGAGAGGATAGGCCACAGTCTCAAAGGAAACAAACTCAATGGCTCCCTCTGTTGGGCTGCAGGAACGTCTTGCCTGGAAGCCCCTCTTAGAGGAAAACTCTCTCTTTTTTTATCAAAATTGGACTCAAATAACCCAGGACAAATGGGTTTTGGATGTAATTTTAAGAGGTTACAAATTCCATTTTCA
Organism: Protopterus annectens; assembly: GCF_019279795.1. NCBI lineage: Eukaryota > Metazoa > Chordata > Ceratodontiformes > Protopteridae > Protopterus > Protopterus annectens. The sequence goes on from NC_056745.1 coordinate 198,336,264, forward strand.
TACCTTGCCAAGGCCAAGTGGATGGCCAGACCTTCCAAAACATCAATGGACGGAGGCCTTAAACCAGGTGGAAGCTCTTTTGGCTATGAATGCCATAGAACTGGTTCCTCTTTCAGAGATGGGAAAAGGGTTTTACTCAAGGCTCTTTCTAGTCCCAAGGAAGCAAAATTCATGGAAACCTATTCTGGATCTGTCGGTCTTGAATACCTTTCTAGAGATTCCAAAATTCAAGATGCTTACTCTACAGCAGTTACTTCCAATGCTGTCCAAAGATGCATGGATGGTGACTTTGGATTTAAAGGAGGCATATTTACATATTCCCATCAGGCAGGATCGCACAAAATACCTCAGGTTCAAGGCCGGATCGAGGCACTTTCAATTCTCTGTGCTGCCCTTTGGATTGTCCACTGCGCCCAGGGTCTTCACCAAATCCCTGGCTCCAGTAGTAGCTTACTGCAGACTCAAGGGAATTCAAATTTACCCTTATCTGGACGATTGTCTAATTCAGGCAGACAGCAAGGATGTCTTACTCCAGCATCTAGATTTTGTACAAAACCTCCTCAAATTCCTGGGATTATCTGTAAACATAAAAAAGTCAAATTTGACACCATCAAAACAGATAACTTTTCTGGGTGCTCTTCTAAACACTACAACCCAGATGGCATTTCTGACATCTGAAAAACAATTACAGCTGGCATCAACTTTCAAAGCCTTGGCAACTCTAACCCATCTATCTGCAAGGAAATTCCTGCAGGCTTTGGGTTACATGGCCTCCTGCATCCTTCTCGTACCATATGTAAGACTACACATGAGGAAAATACAGTGGTACCTAAAAAGTGTATGGTCTCAGCATTGCCACTGTTTGGACATACTGATTCCCATCCTTCCTTGCCTTCAAAAGGAATTTCTTTGGTGGTCCGGGGCTTGTGCTCTAAACAAAGGGAAGCCCTTCCGTCTACCTCCTGCCTCTCAGATTCTAACCACGGACGCCTCGGATTACGCTTGGGGAGCCCATTTTCAGGGAAATTGTCTGCAGGGCCTTTGGACAAAGGATCAGGAGCACCTGCATATCAACTTAAAGGAAATGTTAGAGGTTCAGAAAGCTCTATTGGCCTTCAGGAATCTTATACAACCAGGACAACTACTGATACGGACAGACAACACCACAGTTATGTGGTACATAAACAAGCAAGGGGGATCTCATTCCTACCCCCTTTGCAGACTAGCCATGGATTTATGGAACACAGCTCTAGCTTGCAATCTGGATCTTCAAGCTCAGTTTCTACCAGGGAAACAAAACTTACTGGCAGGCAGTTTGAGCAGAAACCTATCGGATCCACATGAGTGGATGCTGGACACCAAAATATTCAGGATGATAACAGCAGTATGGGGATGTCCTCACATAGATCTCTTTGCATCCCATCTAAATCATCAGCTACAGAATTTTTGCACCAGGACTTTCCACAGAGAAGCTTGGAAAGTGGATGCCCTGTCATTCAGTTGGAGGAACCTCTCGGGATATGCCTTTCCGCCTCTACCTCTTCTTCCACGAGTTTTATTGAAGATAAAACAGGACAAATCCAAGATGATAATCTTGTTGGCTCCGAATTGGCCTTGGTAGTTTTGGTATCCAACTCTAAAAAACCTATGCCTGGAGCCCCCTTGGATTTTACCTCAGTCTCCGAACCTTCTGTCCCAACATCAGGGTCAGGTTCTACACTCTCATGTCAGAACTCTCAGCCTGGTGGCCTGGTTAATCCAGGGCCTTTGATTTCTTCTTTCCTACCCAAGCAGGTTATGGATGTCATTTTAGAAGCCAGACGTCCTAGCACTAGAAAATCTTATGCAGGAAAATGGAAAAGATTTTGTTCCTGGATGCAGGCTCAGGATTCTGATCCTCTTCTTCCTAACATTACTTTAATTTTACTTTACTTGACAGATCTCTTACATAAGGGTCTCTCTTTCTCTTCCATTAAGATCCATGCCTCTGCTATTTCTGCTCATTATAATACAGACCCTCCCATCTTTTCCCACCAGCTCATGAGACAGTTCCTCAGAGGAGCTAAGAACTTAAGACCTCCTAGATCTCCTCCTATTCCTGCTTGGGATCTCAATTTTGTTTTGGAAAAACTAACCTTGCCTCCTTTTGAACCTGCCGCTTCTTCTGACATCAAGATTTTATCTTGGAAGACAGCTATCCTGTTGGCACTAACCTCTGCCAGGAGAGTTTCAGAGTTACAAGCTCTTATGGCGGTGGAACCTTAATATTATTTTTCATCAAGACAGGGTATCTTTGAGGACTAATCCGACCTTCATGCCTAAGGTGGTTTCCAAAGTATCCACTTGCCAACCTTTTTCCCCACTCCTCAAAATAAAGGGGAAAGGATCTTACATTCCTTGGATGTACATAAGACAGCTTCGTTTTTACCTGAACAGAACCAAGGACATCAGAAAATCAGAACAATTGTTTGTTTCTTATGCTTCAAGTTCCCAAGGTAAAGCCATTTCTAAACAAACCATTTCTAAATGGATTGCTCATGGAATCAGATTTTGTTATTCACACCATGGAAAGCAAATCCCAGGGAGCATACGGACTCATTCCACCAGAGCTGCTGCCACTTCTGCGGCCTTCCTCAGGGGAGATCCTACCAAGGACATTTTGGAAGCTGCAACTTGGAGTTCAGTGCATACTTTCTCTAAGCACTACAATTTACCTCTCTACTCTAAGTCTAGGGCAGGCTTTGCCTCTGCAGTCTTGCAGGGCCTTTTAGCTGCCCATTCTTCTTTATGACCACCTCCCTTTCTTTCAGCTTTGGGATACTACCCTACAGTCATGACTGCAACAGTGAAACACGATGAACATAGTACAGTTGTGTACACCTACCATAAATGTAGATGTTCGAGTGTCTTCACTGTAGCAGTCTGGGTTTCCCTCCCTCCTGTCCCCTCTTATTTTTACTTTTGTTCTCCATTCTTCTGAGGTATATTTGTAAAGGTTATGGGACCTTTTTCATTTTGGGACTCCTGACATCTGGGGCAAGAAAAACTGGAGAAGATGGCGTCGGCTGTCAGCTTTATACTCCTAGCGCTCTGACATCAGGGAGCATGGTTGAACAGCCGATGCCGGACCCAGACTTTGGGATTCTGGCCGACCGAGGGCTGCCTGCCGGCAGGGGAGAACCCTACAGTCAGGACTGCAACAGTGAAGACACTCGAACATCTACATTTATGGTAGGTGTACACAACTGTACTTTCTCCAGCTATCTCTCAACCAGCCAGCAATCAGTTAAATGGCTCTCTGCACTATCCTCCCCTCTCACTGTACAAATGGGAGTCCCCCAAGGGTCCATACTTGGACCACTACTCTTTAATATTTTCACCAACTTGCTCTACTCATCTTGTCCCCAGTCATCTCTTGTGCAATATGCTGATGAATCAGCTGTTATAACCATTGCTGACAACCCAACTGACCTCCACTCAACTACCCAGGCATCCTTCCACACCATTGAGACTTGGCTTAGTGATAACAAACTAATACTTAATCAAAAAAAAAAAAACTAAGCTCCTATTCTTCCTCCCTAAAAACATCACCACACTCAAAAGTACATTTACCATCTTATCCTGCAACAGCACTATCATCTCAGCTGAATCTAGTACTAAATTGCTAGGTGTTACAATAGATGATCAGCTTAAGTTTGATCTCCATATTACTAACTCGGTAAAAAGAACTCATCAGAAACTTGGACACCTTTTCCGTAGCAAGAAATACTTAACTAACACTGCCCGAATAACTCTCTCCCAGGCTTTATTACTCCCAACAGTCCTGTACAGCTGCCACATATTCACAAACCTAAATTCTACACTTATTTCCAAGCTTGAAACTACCTATAATAAGATTGCCAGATTTGCAGCTAACCAAACCTACAAGTCACACCACTGCATATCAATACAGCAACTAGACTGGCTAGAATTCCCTCAGCTACTCCAACTATACCAACTACAAATCATCCACTCTATCCTCTATCTACCCTCCTTCTGCCCCAGCCTCTCCACTATCGTATCCAAATATTCCACTGCTGGGTTGCTACACAGCTCAAATCAAGAATTATTAGACATCAACAAACCCAAAACCAAAATAAGCTGCCTTCTCTATAACTATAACTCAGCTATATCCTGGAACCAACTCCCCTTGGAAATAAAATCCCTCCAGCATAGCAAAAGTTTCAAATTATCCGCAAGGAAATACCTAAAAACAAAATGGTATTGCCACTGTAGCAAACCACCCTGAAACCACCATCCTTTCTCCTATTTCACCACCTCACTCTTAAATTATCTCTAACACTATTCCCCTGCCTCTTCTCTTCCTCTATCTCCAACCACTCTTAATTCTTACAGTCTCAAAACAACCTACCTGTCTAGTCTGTCTCCTATACTCTACCTCCCCTACATCTCCTACAAGCCATTCTTACTTTCCTTTCTTGTTTCCAAACTCCTATACAACTAGATCCTACCCACTTTAAATAAGCATCTACGTAACTATTAACTCATTTTGCTCTAAGCAGCTAAAATAATATTGTAACTAGTCACATTTTCTTCTGCTAATTGTTTAAACCTTGTTTGTAACAACTCAAATACTTGTCTGCCAATTAAAACTCCGTATAATTGAATTGCCTGAGGAGCTTTTTTTTTTTCTCTCCAGGTCACTGCTTGTAAGATCCTATAGCTGATTGTTACTACTATGTTACTAAAATTTAATAAATTGTTTTGTAGTCCAGAGGAGCTTTTCTCCCCAGGTCTCTGCTGAAAATGTGCCAAAAGCTCAGCCAGAGTAACCCGGTTAACAAATGTAAAATAAATAAGTAAATAAAATAAAAAGCAAAAGATGATAGGACAAGTAAGCCATATAGGACAATGTGGACACACTGTGATTTGTCTCAGCATGAGGATGAATATGATAGAATGAGGGTTATGCAGGGAAAGGTGATGACAGGAAGAGGGTGTTTAGAGTACAGAACTGCACAGTATATACATGAGTTGGAAAATCACTGATGTTATTTCAGGGATAACTGTGTAACCTTCGATTTTATGTTAAGCCTGATGTGTAAAATAGGAAAAATGTAAAATGATGGTTATATATTTGTTCTTCTGTTTTATGAGTGCCAGGCCAAACACCAAGGGAAAAATAAATGTGCACCATGCACAAGAAATTCATTCTTGTGAGTTAGTTGTTACAGCTGTTTAATAAATAAAAAATAATTTGCTGGCATAGTGCTGGTGTGATTTTTGCTGTCATGGTCCTAGTGTCATTTAATGCATCTCAGCAGTGCTAGAACAGAAAGCTAATTATTGATTGCTGTTTTGTTAAAAGTTAATTTCGTTAGCATACAGGAACACTAACAAAGTGATGGTTAAGTCTGCTGTATAAAGCGGCCTTCATTTATTTTGTAATGTAATACAAATCAAAAGATTGGGTGAAATTTTCCTGATATTATGCCTGTTACAAAAATATGCTAGCCTTGAGCTGAAATACAAAGTAAATATAAGTTCGAGAAGTTGTATTATTTATTTTTGCATTCTGTGGCTCTGTTTCTGGAAACCCATTATTTTGAAATTCTTCACATGATTATCAAGTGTGCAGCACTAGTTTTTTTTTGTACGTGACTTGATTTGTGCATCTAAAATTAAGCTCTTGCTCTTAAAAGGTAAGCTTCAGATGTTGAAATAGGCTGCTAGTCATTTGAAACAATTCAGTTATAAATTTGCTGACGAATATCCTGTGTTGCAGTTGCAGTAAACCATTACATCTGGCATTCCTTGATAAAACTTCATTTTCATTTGAAGCACAGTCTCCCTGGAATAAGGTACAAACATAATTCATAGACTTATAAATTTAATTTTAGATGAAGATATCACTTAAAACTAAACCATTCAGACCCTTTCACATCATTCTTATAATTTAGCTTTTTTTCCCAGAGGTATACAGATGGATTTTTTTAGTGAAGTATTAGTTCCATCTGTCTTTATGCCCTATGTGAGGAGGTATAGTGTGGTTATTCTTTATCTAGTTTACATTGACTTCTCTGGTGTCTTGAGTGGTCAGAAGGCAGATATGCCAATGCTGTAAAAATGTCCATCAGGGAAATCTATCATGTTTTCCATCAGGAACATGGTCACTATAGAGTTGTTTTAAACACCTGAACTGCACTTTCTTGTACAGTCAAAACATGTTATAAACAAGGTAATTCTTCCCCTTTTCAGTTCATCTCTCTCTCTCTAAAGAACTTAATGGTGTTACACTTGTAAAGAGTGTGATGCTTTGTGTTGTGGGGAAGGCGAATGCCTGCAGGGTTGTTATGCCCCCACCAGCACCATCAGAATGTCATGGTGCTAATACCCTAGAGATTGTTCTGAGCAGAGCTTTAACTTATTGGTAGTAATTCAGCTTCAGGATTGCACAGGGGTTTACATTATAACTGCAACGTTTATTACCTTATATGATTTTTAGAAAATGAGTGTGAGAGAAAAAGTTTTTGTCTTGCATCCACTGACAAACATCTCAAAAAGATTAATAGCAGCCTCAATCAGAAGCAACTTCACCAGAGAAATCATTACAGAGAGTATTATTTTATATTTTTGATAAGGCTACTTCATAAAATAAGTGCAAACTAAAATGTAGGGAATGAACTAGCTCTGAATGGAAACACACTTGAGTTGATTGAACTGACTGGATCTTAACAGTTACAACACTCTTGGTTAATGTCCACTTCAAATAAGTAATTATTGCCTGTGAGAACACATGATAACCCTGCCACAGTTTAATGATGTATTGTCGTTGTAAGTGCATTCTGCGTCTCTGAATAGCTGTACAGTTCAGTAGCAATCAAAGTGGTGCATGGATGGATGGATGCAGCACACTGAATATTTAAATCTATCTAGCTACTTCATCTTTGTGGCTCCTTGACTCTCTTATTTAATATTAATTTGTCTTTGAAAACTTACCATAAACAATTCATTTTGAAACCTTTCTTTACCATCCTATAAGAGTTTTTTTTCCCTTCATTGTCTGGGAATTTGCCATAAACCATATACTGTGCAATCAATTCTTTGTAAAACCTGCATATTAGTCTCTGTGTCAAGAGTCTGGTAGACCTAAATGCATTGTAAGCCTTGTACAGGGGATTCATGTGCAGTAGTCTGTACTGTGATGGTTAAATAATTAAATACTTGCCCGGTTCAGTTACCCAGAATAGAAGATTAACACTCAAATCCTGTTGGTGTGTGGTGCAAACTTTTTCATAGCATGAAATGAGAGGTATTTGTAGATTAATTCCATTACAGTGACGGATTTAAGTGTCTTGTGTACTGCTAAATATTTCTTGTGTTTCACCAACTGGTTTAGAAGTGAGAATTTATTTTCTGTGCTGCCTGTTTTGGACATTTCTCCTGTGCTGTAACAGGGGTGTCCTACTAAGGAGGCCTTACTTGTTTCAGAATGAGTTTTTTTCACTGAAGATGATATCAGCCAGTACTGTCATGCTTGGCATTACTTTAAATAAATGTGCTGTCCTCTTTGCAAACTATTAAATACAGTACTGAATTACCGGGTGAATGCTGTATGTATTATTGTTCTGCCGTCTGAACTGCAACTCAAAAAATTAATTTGTTGCAGAATTAGATGTGTCTGACTTTTAGTGCTGGGAAGAACTCTTAAGTGTCTTCATTTCTAATAATATTGGTGTGCATTATTGTGAAATACACCTACACTTTTCAGTAAAATGCATGTATTTTTTTTTTTTATAAAAGTCATTGGTTTGCCTTTAGTAGGAGACCAACAAAACACCATTATGAAAGAAGCAGCCTAATGGCACAAAATGTAAGCATCCCGACTGTAGCATTAGTGATTTGAGAGCCTGGGCTATCAGAAAGCCCATGGAGAGAGGATTAAGCATATGATGGATTGTTTCTCTCTCCTGGAAGGGGATCATTTATGTTCTGACTTGTTGTCAGGTCACTGGCTCTGAAGAGTATGCTGGATATGTGTTAGATGTGTACATTTTATGTGCATGACATGTATATATTGCTAATTTAAGCTTTCTTGGCTGGATGGGGAATGTCGAAGATGGTGCAATATACAACCGGATTAGGACTGTGATAGATCTCTGTCTACCATTCTGACATCTTTTACTTTGAGGGGACTAAGTTAACCTGAAGGCTTTCTAAAGGGGATTGAGGAATATTTGAAGGGATTCTCACATTGAGCCCTAAGTGTATAAACAAATTGTTGCAGTTTTTTGCTGAATTAAGTTCATATAAGAGTTTGTATGTTTAAAATATATTTGCAGTCAAATACTGATCACTACCCTATGCCAGTTCATTTTCCTTTTGATCTACTGTACAATTGATAGTAAGTGCATCTTTTCTTTCCAAAGTCATTAGGAACATTAGTATGTGTTTGTTATGTTTTAAACAGGAAAGGTCTTCATAGATTTGCAAACCTTTCTTGAACTGTTTTCTCTTCTCTGCTAAGCTCAGCCTAAACTTAGTTGCACCGATTCTCTTTGTCTGTTTGTGGAGTTTCAGATCAGAGCTGTTGGACATGCTACACCTAAAGAAATCCCAGTCCCTCCGAGCTACATGCTCTAGGGACCTAAACCTTGTCACCACAATAAACAGGACATGCTGGAGGGATAGAGTCCTGTCCCAGAGACTTCCTATACTCTGGAACAAGCTACCCATCTATGTCAAGAAAAGTTCCTCATTAGCACTCTTCAAGAAAAATCTTGATGAGCGGATGGGAAATAGGAAATACACCCCGGGGATCACTTTTGTGGCTCTGCTCGACAGGGGCACAGGAAATTAACTTTCTTGGGTGGCGTAAGCCAGGGAACCTTGTTGGCTAGGCTTATTTAGTCCCTTGGGCCAATAGCCTAGTACCTACCTATGAACCTATGGCTGTGTGTCTTCTTTCCCCTCTTGCACACTGCACATTCCCCTTTTATTTTACACTCAGTTGATATTCTGTCCTGTAGCAGCTTTGTTCTTCATACTTTAGTATTTTTTTTGTGTAAGATTATTGTTTTAGACTAACCATGCTCCTTTTGTGCATTTCTATAAACACCTTTTTAAAAAATGAATGCATAACCTTGGATAAGGTAATGGATTTGCCTCCTCCTTTCTTCTGCTGACATGTTACATGTGGACCATTAGCCAACCTGACTGACAATTTGACATTGCACCTGTCTTCATAGTGTGTTGGATAAACTTTAGTACTCCTTTATTGACTGTGGTTGGCTGTACACATAATGGATGCAACTGTTTTTCACAAGCACTGATATTCTAGCCACAGAACCTTTTTCCATCCTGTTAGTTATTCTTGCTAAACTTCAAAAAAGTTTAATTTCTTTTGATAACTGTGATGCAGTCAAATCAATCCCAAAAGTATAGTTGAGTACATTTTAAAGATTTTATTATGTAGAAAAATATGGCAAGATGGTATAGCAGTTAGCATTTCTACGTCACAATGAATACTGCTCCATTTCACTTCTTAGCTAGGATGCCTTCTGTGTGGAGTTGACTTGTTTGGTTTTGCCAAGTGCTAAGGTTTCTTTCCACTTCCCAAAGGTGTGCCACATGTGCCGATCATCCACATTGCCCATAGATGAGCATGCCACATGTGAGTGATTGCGAGAGTCCATCCCGACTTTCTGATCGCCTAGGCATCTTGAATGGAGACCATCATTATTTCTGATTGTGTTAGTCAGATAATTGCAAGTCTCTGTTCCTTGGAAAAGGAGTCCTATACTTCTTCCATCCAGTCCACAAAGTCTGTTTAGACCCCTCACGTGGATAAAGATTAGGATTGTATAGTGATAGACTTTATCAAGGCTTAAAGTGATATGGCTGTCATCTCATCTCCTCTGTTTCTAGAGTAGATCTGGTTACCTCTTCCCAGGCACATGTTTTGGTGCTGGAGGTGTCAGAACTGATGGTCATCCTGATGTGGCCTCCTTCAGCACTGTCCACATCAAGTCCACCAGTGCCAGTATCCTAGCCCCTGGCTTACTGAACAACGATTCCGTCATTGTTGGGTGTGTGTCTGTTCTGGTCACCCAGCTTGTTGTCCCTGGCACTTTCCTCAGTGCTGACTTGTTCAGCACCGTTTTTGGTGTTGGGCTTCTCTGCACTCGGTACTTTGGTTTTGATCTCAGTATCAGAGCCATCTTAGCCACTGACATCGATGGTGTCAAGCTCCAGCCCTTTCACATCCACTTCATTTGAGACAGGGAGGGTATCAGGGCAAGTGTCTTCAGTGCCAACAAATAATACTCTGGTGTTTGATTTTTTATTTCCAAGAGAATTATTGCCCATCCATCAACTCAAGCAGAAGATAAACCATCAGCTCCAGATGTTCTTCATCTCACATTGCTGCAGTCCTTACTTATGGGGTAGTCCGCTGTCCTCGGTCGGCCTGAATACCAAAGTATTAGGCTGACGTCGGTCATGGGCGCACAGCCCTGACATCAGAGCATCAGGGTATAAAAGTGCATGACCGACATCATATCCTCAGTCTTTTTTGCCGCATGGTCCGATGCAGAAGCAGCGTTGCAAGTGCCGTTCGGCTTTCTGAAATTGTTCGTTTTCGGAGTTTCAGACATACCAAGTTGGGCTAAGTACCCCGTTGGGGAGCATTTTTGTTTTTTCTTGCCTCAGTTATTTACCGGATGTCAGAAAAAGTGAATAATTGTATTTCTTGTGGGAAGCAGATACCGCATAGGGATTACCACTCGCTTTGTATCCCTTGCTTGGGACCGGAGCATGACGTAGTTGGGTGTCGGTTTTGTGCTAGGTTTAATAAGCGCACTATTAAGAGAAGGCTAGATTGCGCTAGGTTAGTCTTTGGCAAATAGTGTAATTATAATATGCCGTCGGATCCTCCGACGCCCGCTTCCTGAAGAAGCGTAAAGACAAATCTGTAAAGCCTAGACAGGATGATTCGTCCATTTCGGACGCCGGTCCTTTAGAGACTACAGTGGAACAGGTGGATCCGGCTGAAGTTTCTGTTGAGTCTCAGGGGGAAACCTTGATTATACAGGATGTGGCCTCACAGGAGTCCGGTCAGGCTGAAGGGGCATCTCAGGTTACTATTCTCCCTTCTTTGCCTAAGGGGGTTAGGCCTTCTGCTACTGTTTCTAGGGCTCCTTCTAAGGGCAGGTCTGTTTTGCCTTCTTCTGGAGTTAGTTCTGGTTCTTTAGGGTCTGTACCTAAGAAGCATATGCTTAAGATGGCAGAAGATTTGATTACTTTAATTAGAGGTTCCATGCCCCCTCCTGATAAGAGGCCCAGGGTAGAGCCAGAGTTGGAAATTTTGGAGCAGGCCTCAGATGATTCTGAGTCTTCTGCTGAAGATATTCAAGATTCTCCTCCTTATTTGGATTCCGATGCAGAGGATTCTACTCCTTCTGCTTCCCCTCCAGAGGATTTTTCATTTTCAGAAACCTTACACTCTATGAGGGAACATTTTAAGTGGGAAGGAAGATTCCAGAAAGAGGCTTAGAGAGTTCTTGTTTTTACCACAGCACAGACCCTTGGCTATTCCTCCTGTTTTGGATGTTGTTCAGGATGTTTTTTCAGAGGCTTCATTTAATCCAGATTCTATGCCTCCTGCACCAGTTAAACCGGACAGGTATTATAGGGTACCTGAGGCTCATAAATACCTATATAAGAGTCCTAGGGTGGACCCAGAAACTATTAGTCAGGGGCCTAAGGGTGTTAGGGCTTCTGTTGTAAAGAATCCGGTTCCTCTAGATAAGGAAGCTAGAGCTTTGGACAGATGGGGTAAGAAGGTGTACACTTCTTCTACTTTAGCAATGAGGGCTTTAAATTGCCAGTTTCATATGTTGAAATACCAGAATTTCCTCCTTTCTCAGCTAAAATCTAAAGTGGATGCTTTGGCAGAGGGCATAGAGTGTAAAGAATTGCAAGATTTGGTGCATGTTTCTGAACAGGTGGGGAAACATTCTTTGCAGTGTGGCTTTGATGCTTTGCAGGCTTCTTCTAGAGTGGCTGCCACTGGTTCAGTTCTTCGTAGGCATGCCTGGCTTAAGGATCAGAATTTATCTGAGCATGTTAAGTCTAGAATTCTGGATGCCCCTTTACAGTCCGAAGTTTTGTTTGGTCCTCCTGTGGAGTCTGTTTTGAAGAAAATGGAGGACAAGGCTAAGTCTATGCAGACTGTTAAAGATTTTTTGCAGGTTCAACCTCCTAAGTTTAGTAGAAATTGGCCTGCTAAGGGGTACCCTTCTTCTAATTCTCAGTCTAGGGGTAGATCTAGGCGGGGTAGGGGCAGAGCTCAGAGTACCTTTAGGCCTAGAACATGGAGTTCGCCTGCTCAATCTGCTGGTGAGGGTAGGGGCCAGTCCTTTCGTAAACAGGCCCAATGACCTGCATTTTCAGCTGCCAGATTCTTCTTGCCTGGCAGCTCCTTTGGGAGGAAAGCTAGCTCTCTTCAAGCAAAATTGGTTTTTAATCACCCAAGACAAATGGGTGTTGGACATTATAAACAAAGGTTACAAGTTTTATTTCCATACATTGCCTCCTTTCAAAGGTATGCCAGACATTCCTCCTCGACAAAGGATGGAGGCTCACAAACAGATTTCATTACTTCTTCTCATGGGGGCCATACAGCCAGTACCTCCTTCAGAAGTGGGACTAGGGTTTTATTCCCGCCTGTTTCTAGTACCAAAGAAAGGGAACACGTGGAGACCGATTTTGGATTTATCTCTCCTCAACACTTATTTGGACATTCCAAAGTTCAAAATGTTGACATTACAACAGCTTTTGCCTCTCCTGGGAAAAGATCACTGGATGGTAACTCTGGATCTAAAAGAGGCTTATCTTCATGTTCCTATCAGGCCCAGTTGCAGGAAGTACCTGCGTTTTCGAGCTGGAAATTTACATTATCAGTTCTCTGCATTGCCCTTTGGCTTATCTACTGCACCCAGAGTGTTCACAAAGGTTCTGGCTCCAGTGATAGCCTTTTTCAGGATGGAAGGAATACAAATTTATCCTTATTTGGACGATTGCCTGATTATTGCACAAGACAAGGATGAGCTTCTTCAGCATCTACAGTATGTGATGGTAGTGTTAAGATGCCTAGGGTATTCTGTGAACGAAACAAAGTCCAGTCTAGTACCCTCTCAGGACATGTGCTTTCTGGGTGTGAGACTGAATACAGCTTCCCAGATGGCCTTTTGACCCCGGACAAACAGAAAAGTCTTTCACTTTATTTCCATCAAATGTCTCTACAGTCCAGGCTGACTGCAAGGACAGTCCTTCAAGCCTTGGGGTTCATGGCATCTTGTATTCTGGTGCTTCCCAATGCCAAATTGCATATGAGGAAGCTTCAATGGTATCTCAAAAATCTATGGACACAACACTGCCAGGATCTAGACACTGTCATTCAGATAATACCTTGCATTCAGAAGGAATTTTTGTGGTGGGCTCAGGAATGTCACCTAAACAAGGGACTCTCTGTGACCCGACCAGAGGCAAGTCAGATTCTAACAACGGATGCCTCGGACAAGGCTTGGGGAGCACACCTCGATGGAAAATGGGTGCAAGACACGTGGCCTGCCAGACTTCAACATTTGCATATCAACCTGAAGGAGATGTTAGCAGTACAATTTGCATTGATGGCTTTCAAGGATTTACTTCACCCAGGGCAGGTGTTGATTCTAACAGACAACACAACTGTCATGTGGTACATCAACAAGCAAGGGGGAACTCATTCTTACCCTCTTTGCAGACAAGCAATGATTTTGTGGGAGACAGCTCTCAGTTACAACCTCAATCTTCAGGCAAGGTTTCTACCAGGAGCACAGAACTCCTTAGCAGATGTATTGAGCAGACAAATAGTGGATCCTCACGAGTGGAAATTGGATCCTCAGGTATTTCAAAAGTTGACAGTGTCATGGGGAACTCCAGACATAGATCTGTTCGCTTCTCCACTAAATTACCAGTTGCCAAAGTTTTGCACAAAAAGGTTTCATCCCACAGCTTGGAAGGTGGACGCTCTGTCATTCAGTTGGAACAATCTTCATGTATATGCCTTTCCACCTCTGCCTCTTCTGCCCAAGGTTCTCTTGAAGGCCAGACAAGACAAGCCATCCATGATCCTGATAGCACCGGATTGGCCTCGACAACACTGGTACCCACTACTGAGGAGTTTGGTCCGAGAGCCTCCATGGCCTCTGACTTTGATTCCACACCTTTTGTCTCAGGAGGGCAATCACTTTCTCAATGTCAGGATTCAGTCTCTGCATCTAACAGCCTGGCATATTCTGTTTTGAATTCTGGAGGTTCTCAGCTTCCACAACAAGTTTTGAAGGTTATTTTGGAGGCCAGGAGGCCTAGTACAAGGAAAGTTTATGCTGATAAATGGAGGAGATTTTTTATTTGGAGCAAAGGGAAGGACTTTGATGTTTCCAAGCCTAATTTGAGTGCTTCCTTACAATATCTTACTGAGTTATTAGACAAAGGTTTGTCCTTTTCCTCCATAAAGGTTCATGCTGCAGCCATTTCGGCTCACTATGACTGTGACCCTCCTTTATTCTCTCATCCTTTGTTCAAGCAGTTTCTCAGAGGGGCAAAGAACATAAGACCCTCACGTAGAGCTCCTACTCCTGCTTGGGATCTCAAATTTGTGTTTGAAAAGCTTACTCTACAACCTTTTGAGCCTGCAGCTACTGCCGAGTTAAAGTATTTGTCATGGAAAACTGCTTTTTTGTTGGCCATTACTTCTGTAAGAAGGGTTTCTGAATTGCAGGCCCTTATGGCAGTGGAGCCTTTCTTGATTTTCCATAAGGATAGGGTATCTTTGCGCACTAATCCTTCCTTTATGCCTAAAGTAGTTTCTAGTGTGGCCTTAAACCAAACTATTCATTTGCCTACTTTTTATGCAAATCCTCAAAATAGAGGGGAGAAGATTTTGCATACTTTGGATATTCACAGGCAGTTGCATTATTATTTGAGCAGAACCAAGGAGTTCAGACAGTCTCAGCAGTTGTTTGTTTCCTTTGCTTTGGGTTCACAGGGTAGACCTGTTTCAAAACAAACTATTTCTAAATGGATTGGGTTTTGTATTTCTTTTTGTTATTCCCATCATGGTAAGGAGATTCCGGCTGGAATCAGACCTCATTCCACTAGAGCTACTGCAACTTCTACTGCCTTTCTAAGGGGGGTAGCTACAAAGGATATTTTGGAAGCAGCCACTTGGAGTTCAGTACATACTTTTTCTAAACATTACCACCTTCCTCTTTATTCTAAATCTAGGGCTGGATTTGCCACTGCAATATTACAGGGCATTTTAGCTGCCCCTAATGCTTTATGATTTTTCCAACCTCCCTTTCCCGTTGCTTTGGGATTCTACCCATAAGTAAGGACTGCAGCAATGTGAGATGAAGAACATAGTGTAGTTTTGTACCTACCATAAATGTAGATGTTCGAAGATCCACATTGCTGCAGTCCAATTTTCCCTCCCTCCTTCCCCTCTGTAGCTTAGCATGGTTATATGGTTTGGGTGATGGCTGTAGTTGGGCATATCTTTTGGGAAGGTTCTCTGTTTTTTGGCTGTGGCCTTTCTTTTAGGGCCTTCTGACATCTGGGGCAAGAAAAGACTGAGGATATGACGTCGGTCATGCGCTTTTATACCCTGACGCTCTGATGTCAGGGCTGTGCGCCCATGACCGACGTCAGCCTAATACTTTGGTATTCGGGCCGACCGAGGACAGCGGACTACCCCATAAGTAAGGACTGCAGCAATGTGGATCTTCGAACATCTACATTTATGGTAGGTACAAAACTGTACTTTTCCTCTGCAACAGCATTCAGTTTGAGACATTGAGCCTTCTGCATCAGTCCCTAGGATAGAGCAAATACAAGTGCCTAAATTCCTTCCTCCAGTAGAGGCCCTACTAGTCTTTAGAGGCTTCAAACCAGTCCTGCTGTAGCCGCTTCACATGCAAAAGGAGGCACATGGACGCCCCTACAGAGTCTTCAACACCAAACACAGACCTTGATGAAATTTCCTCCCCAGTTCCCTGTGGAAGGTAGCAGGTTTGGTGTATTTAGATCTGCCCCTCTCTCTTGGGTTTTCTTTTTCTCTGACCATATGATGGACTCGATGGTGGAGAGGGCCCGGTAGGAACCCAATGTGGTAGAATCCATGTCCAGAAAACCAAACAAGATTCTTTTGCTGCCTAATGACAGACCACACTGGGACAAAGGCCCTCTGTTAGACTCCATTATTGTGGTGACATACTAAGCAATAGATCTTTGAATGCAACATAATGGTTCATTCTCCTAACAAAGGGTCCAGGATGATGGACTGTATATGGAAGTTAATATATACCTTGGACACTTTTGCACTCCAAGTACTATACTATCTTAAGCACATGACCATGTTCCAAAGACATGTAGTAGAGCAGACACGACTTTTTGAAACAGCCTGGCATGCCTGATACTCAAAAGTAGATAAAGTCAGAAATGGAGAGTATGCTGACAATATCTAATCTCTCCATGAGGCTTTTGCACAAAGCCACTGATGAAGCAGCTAGCACAGCCGGGACAGGCATAACTATGAGATGCCATGTCTGACTTCACTTTTGTGATTTCACGGGCAGCGTTAAGATTTCTTTTGTTATTTCCTCTTATGATGAGTCCAACCATTTTGGAACCAGGGTTAAAGAAAAGTGATTGAAATGTGAGCAGGAAGGGAAGACGCTGTCTGCCATTGGAATATGGCTTAAAACTCCTCAGTAGTCCTTCTCCAGGGTATTTGCAAAATGCATGGTAGTCATTGCAGCCCGCCTGATGCTGAAAAGGGCATATATATTCCCATACTTGGATGATTTTCTCCTAGCCAACACAGCAAGGGAGTTTTTTTTTTATAATACCTAGAGATTATTTACTTTGCTTGTGTGTGTCCTTAGGCATTTCAATAAACACAGCACTTCCCTCTTCTCAGAAGCCATGAGGGTGTGGTAGTGGATGATTTCCTCGTAGTGCTTTCTGGTAGTAACACACATTCCGAAATGGACCAACTATCAAGCAGATAAGATAACAGGTGTATCCTGATGGATTGTGAGTGTGCTTCAATCCATTAGTAGCACAAATTCTCTTTTGTCACTGAGGATGACTTTGTAGTAACCTTTTTGCTTTTCTGAACAACACCACATGCAGCAGTTATTTTTTCCTAATCTATCCACAGGGACAGACACTGAGGGATGTTTTTCTCTATCATTGGACCCATTGATTTGTATATGGCTTTTTCTGACAGGATCTGGCACCATGCCCAATTTTCACCTAGGGGAAATCTGGCCTCTGCTCACAAAGCCCAATGAAACTAATGTCCAGAATATATGTTCATATCATCCTTATTAAACCAGAAGAAAAAAGTAATCTTGATATTGTCAGCCGAGGCAAAATTCTGTTTCTACATATAAGGTGTGGTCTGCAGTCAGTATGCTGGCAGAGTGCGGTCATATAAATTGGAAATAAGATGCATTCTTGACTGTTTTATACCCAAATGCCTTATTAGAATTCCCTGATTTATTTGTTTCTTTATTATACTGTGAATTGCTGTAGTTGCCTGTTGTATGCAGCTAGCAAATCCAGTGTTTCAGAGGGCTTTTGATTTCAGTCTGGTGACATACTGGGTGTCTTCTGTCTGAGGGCTATTTGACCTCTGTTCCCTTTAAGTACTTGGCTCCCTATTGGTCCTTTTTGATCAGTCAAAAAGTAGATCCTTATACTATTCTGGCATGTCCAAAAGTCGGTTTCGGGTTTACTCTCCAGTCCAGCTGGTGAATCTGGGGGATTTTGAGGCAATGTTACAACTGCCTTATGTACACAGACCACCCTCTCCTCCTCCCAACAAGCTCAAATATGTGTGAGAGATGCAACTATATAGCCAAACTGGAGGCTGAGCTCTCTCAACCCAGTACTGGCACAGTCAGTCAGGAGGAAAAGGAAACCACACTCACCACAAATCCAGTTTCACATAGACCTATCGCAATAGCAAACCAAACACATAAACACACAAAACATACTCGGAGGCTCTAAATAAAATCTGCCCAAGCAGCAGAGACCTCCAAAGCAGACATCCAAGCAACCACTACCCCACAACAATACCCACGTATTACATAGTTCACAAAGTCAGTGTGCCACACAGTCACAGTCCTTAAGGCTAAACAACACACCTAATACACTTGTAATAGGTGACTCAGTTGTCAGACACACTGATGTCCCACTCACCAGACTGAACAAGGAGAAGGTCACTGTAAGCTGCCTGTCTGGTGCCAGGATCCACCACATAACACAAGCACTCAGGTCACTCCAAAGCAAGTACAAATATGACTCCGTCATTGTCCATGCTGGTGTGAATGACCTGAGACGTACCTCCCTGGACTACATGAAAAGAGACATGGAGGAGCTCTCTGATCATGTAACCCAGGCCGGTACGACCCTGACCTTGAGTAGCATCTTACCCTCACCAAGAATGATGCCACAATATAAAGACAAAATGATCAATTTTAACAATTGGCTAAAGTATTGGTGTCATTCAAAGGGGATCCAGTGTCTGCCAGCCTGGGATGATATGCTTGACAAGCCATGTTGCTACGCTAGGGACGGCTTGCACCTGTCACCCCTGGGCTTTCGAATACTGGCAAAGGCTCTTGCCACCCCCATAGTGCCTTTTTTAGGCAAGGCTCAAAAGACAAACCCATCACCATAGGCAACACAAGGAAAAAGAAACTAAGGGTAATGCTGCTCAACGCCAGAAGTCTAAACCTCAAGATGCATGCACTCGAGGTTCTCCTCAGTATGGAGAATATCGATATCTGTGCAGTAACAGAAACCTGGTTCAAGGCTCCCGAGAGCACCCCAGCACTAGCAGCTTATACCTCATACCATGCTTTTCGGCCCCAAAACTCAGACAGAACCACAGAAGGAGGGGGAGTATCCATATTCATCAAAGATACCCACACCTCCAGGTTAGTGGCACTGCACGAAGCATCAGAGACCATCCATGTGCAACTAACAGTGGGCAAAACTGCCTTTCAGTTTGTAGCCTGCTACAGACCACCCTCCCAAACTCAGGAACCCCACTCGGCCTTCCTGAGAACACTGGAGAATATGAAGGTCTCTCCAAACACCGTTATATTGGGTGACTTCAACTACCCTAACATAGACCGGGAGCACTACTCAAGCCCCAACACCCTTGCCCAACAGTTCCTAGAATTTATAAACTCAAATGCTATGGAACAACTGGTCACCACTCCCACAAGAGGGGAAAACATATTGGACCTGATCATCACTAACATGGGGACTCTATGTTCCATACCAGAGGTATACCCCTCATTGGTAAGATCTGACCATAAATTAATCTCACTGGACATCCATATCCCGTCCCCACCCCCAGCCAAGGAAACCACAGTGAAGAACTTCTGTAAAGCAAACTTCGCACTTCTCAAAACCGAGGTGGAATCCTTCAAAGCCCCCAGAATAGTGGAAAATACGGCCCAAACCGCAGAATCCTTTACAAACACATCCTATGGACACCTACAGGAATGCATGGATTATGCTATCTCAAATAAAACCAAGACTCACTCCTCCAAAGGCAGGAGACCTGTCTGGTGGACCCCGGCCATAAATAAGCTATACAACAGAAGGAGGAAGCTACTACATGATAGAGCAAAATCCCAAAAAGTGAAGGCATCTCTGATCAGTACTAGCAAGAAACTCTGATCCCTCATAAAATCAGCTAAGGCCAGCTTTGAAAGAAAAATTGTACAAGACGCTAAAGATAATCACAAGGCCTTCTTTAGTTATGTCAGGAACCTGGGTGGCAACTCCCAGATATGCTCTGAGTTAGTGCAAAATGACAAAAAATACACTGAACCCACAGACATTGCCAACATCCTGGCTGACAGGTTCAGTGCAAACTTCTCCCCCCCCCTTCCCCCCCAAAAGAGCAAATATCCCAACAGAGTGTAGCCTCCCTGACATCACAGATGCACAGGTGAGAGCTGCCCTTTCCAAAGCAAAAAGCACAGCATCAGTGGGATCGGACGGTGTCCCAGGCTGCGTCTTACACAAGCTCCAAGAAGAACTGAACCCTCACATAAAGTCACTGTTCAATCTCAGCCTTACTACAGGATATGTACCCAAGGAATGGCGTACAGCAACAGTGGTCCCATTCCACAGAGGTGGTGCCACAACGGACCCTGGAAACTATCGCCCTATAAGCCTGACAAGCCTGGTCTGCAAAGCTGTGGAGTGTATCATCATGGAACTCATAAACAAAGACATTGGGAACCTCCAGACACTGGATCCTACCCAATTCAGCTTTAAGGGCAGATCTTTCCTCTTGAACCTGGTCGACTTCTTTGAAACAGTCACCAAGGCCATAGATGAAGGGAAGGTAGTCCACACAGCCTACCTGGACCTTGCAAAAGCCTTCGACACAATACCCCACTTGGGCATCATAAATAAGCTCACCAGCTTAAATATCAACCCCTATGTCACAAGATGGGTTGCAAACTGGCTCAGGGATAGAACCCACATAGTCAGAATTGTAGGTGCCATGTCAGACTCTAAACCAGTTACAAGTGGCGTCCCACAAGGCTCAGTCCTGGGACCTCTCTTGTTCGGTATATATTTCTCTGAGGTACAGGCTAACACAGGAGGACTATGGCTGACCAAGTTCGCAGATGACTACAAACTGGGTGCCATAATTGACTCTCCGACTGACACAAGCATCCTCCGAAAGGGTCTCACAGAGACCGATAACTGGTGCCAGAGCCATGGCCTAAAGCTAAATGCCAAAAAATGCATAGTCATCCCCTTTGGGAAAAACAAAGTGCCCACAAATTACCACATAGGTGGTAATCCATTAAGTACGGAAGAAGTAATTAGGGATTTGGGGACCCAAGTAGATAGCAATCTCTCCTTTGACAATCACGTTGCCAAAGTGGTTAGAAAGACCTTCTGTATAGCCCACCTTATCACGAAAGGGTTCACATCTAAATCAAAAGAGGTCGTTGTGCCCCTCTACTCATCAGGCCCATAATTTAATACAATGCCCCAGTTGGGATGTACCTTACCTGACACCTGTAGCAACTGGAAAGACCCCAAAAGTACTTCACCGAGAGGATCAAGGGACTCAAACAGATGCCCTATGCAGTTAGGCTAAAGAAACTCCAGCTCTACTCAGTTGCTTACTGCCTACTCAGAGGTGATCTGTGCCTGACGTATAAAGCCATGTCCAACCCAGAATTAATGGA
This sequence comes from Protopterus annectens, assembly GCF_019279795.1. NCBI lineage: Eukaryota > Metazoa > Chordata > Ceratodontiformes > Protopteridae > Protopterus > Protopterus annectens. Next base: position 198,357,608 of record NC_056745.1, read on the forward strand.
CATGCTCCACCTCAGGAAATCTAAATCCCTTAGAGCTACACACTCCAGGGACTTAAACCTCAGCACAGAAATAAATAGGACATGCTGGAGGGACAGATTCATATCCCAGAGGCTCCCCTCACTCTGGAACAAAATCCCAATCCATGTTAGGCAGAGCCCCTCAATGACCCTCTTCAAGAGAAATCTTGACGAGTGGATGGGAGATCGTAGGTTTACCCCTGGGATCACTTCTGTGTCCCTACTAGACAGAGGCACAGTAAACTAACCTTAAAAAGGCTATCTTCTGTGACCTACTATACAGAGGCACAGTCAACTAATCTAAAAGGGTGGTGAAAGCCAAACACACTCTGGCTAGGCTTATAAATGCCCTAGGGCAAATAGCCTAGTATCAACCTATGAACAAATTGAAACTGTTATCATAAATACATGTTCTTATTAAATTAGTTGTAAAAATCCTATATAATCCAACAGAAAAAATGTATTTCTCAGTTATAGCATTCCATGGTTACAGAGCACTGCAGCTACAGTGGTGGGGTCATATTCAGCACTGAGGGGCACAGAATGTTTTGGGAGCAGAGTAACCATCTCAGATGTATTTTGCAGCTGTCTACCATGTTGTTACTGTCTTAATATTTTATAATGAAATCTCTAAGTGAGACTGAGCTATAGCTTTTCTTATACAGGTACCAGATATTTTGCTTCATATACCTTTACTAACATAATTTGATATGATATTTGATATTGACAGTCCAGGGCTTCAGTCCCTTCCATGTATTTAGGCCAGCTACTGAACAGACTGGGACAAAAGGTGGAGGTATCTCAGTCTATATCAATAGCAATCTAACCTCAAGACTACTCAAAATTCACCATGTCCAGATTATCATTCTTGTATCATATCCTTGCAAGCTACAGGGCTCATATCCTTGCAAGCTACAGGGCTCCCTCTATGACTCAAAAAAAAAAAAAAAAAAAAAAAAAAAAACCACATAGCTCATACTTGGACTTACTTAGGCTCTCACCATTCAACCTGATACTGTATTCGTGGACAACTTCAACTTCCCCCACTATAAACTGGGATGTTTACACAACCCTCAAGCCTACAGGTCCAGAGATTCCTGAACTTTGTAAACACAAACACCTTGGACCCGATAGTCCATACACCCACTTCCTAACAAAGGAAAAATGTCATAGCCAAGATGAGGAAGTGTTGCACTGAGCCGAATAAAAAGTCTCATCAATCTAAAACAACTAGGAGGACAAATTAAGTCTACTAAAGACAAATTTGAGGTAAAGATAAGCTCTCAGGAAAAAACAATGACAAAGCTTTCTTTAGCTGTGTCTGACATCTCAAAGGCAGCACAGCAGTGTGCAGAATTGACCTTTAAATAGAGCCCCTTACATGGTGTTTGAAGATACAGCAAATCTGTTGGCTGACAAATTCAGCTCCAGTTTTACCCCTTCACTCCAACATCATCCGTCCCCCGCCTCCCAGGAAAGGCCATGAAACATAGCCCCCCACAACTGTCACTGGGGAGCAGGTCCTAGATGCAGTCTCTATAGTCAAATAATGGCATCAGTGGGCTCCAATAATATCCAAGGATACGTTCTAAATAGCCTGAAACAAGTATCAAATTCCTTAGCCTCGTCAAGGTAAGCACTATGCACTATTTTGCCATCATCTATTACCTTGGTGATCTTCTTAAAGAAGTCTCATATGCAAAGCTATGGAATTATCATGGAAATGACTAACAAGGACATAGAAAACCTTCACACACTAGATCCAAATCAGTCTGGTTTCATCAAGGGCAGATCATTGCTACTCAGCCTGGTGGACTTCTTTGAGAAGATCACCAAGGCAATGGATGAGGGCAAAATGGTGAATACTGCCTACCTTGACCTGGCTAAGGCATTTGATGCAATATCCCACTCAGACATTGTAAATAAACTCACGGATGTAGGCATAAATCCCGATGTTATCCACTGGATAGCCAACTGGCTCTCAGAGAGGACATGGGACATAGGAAGTTAGGATACAGGAGACCACATACACAAAGAGGCTGGTCACTGCCAAGAGTCTCTTAGGTTTCTGTGCTGGGTCCACTCCTTTTTGGGATCTGTTTCTTGGTAGTTAAGGCCATTATCAAAGGCCTGTAGTAGACCAAGTTTGCACATGATTGCAAACTAGGAGCAGTCATAGAATCCCCCCGACCCTAACATCCTGCAAGAAGGACTAACACAGACAAATGACTGATACCAATACCATGGCTTAAAACTCAGTGCCAAGAAATGTGTAGTAGTAACCTTTGGGAAGTCAGACACCCTAGGAAATTATGTCATTGAAAGCATATCCCTAAGAGTTGAACTGATAGTCAGGGATTTGGGTACTTATGTAGGTAGTATTCTGGCTTTCAACCAAATATGTCTAAGGTAGAAAGAAATTCATTCTATGTTACTCAACTTATAAGCAAGAGCATGGCATGTTGGTCCAAGGAAGTCATTACTCCACTTTATTTGGTCATCATCAGGCCCATCATTAAGTACCAAGTCCCCTTTGGTGTGCACCAAACCAAGCACGTGCAACAACTGGAAGATCCACAGAGGTTCCTCACAAAAAGAGTACAGGGCATAAACAGCATGTCCTATGCAGATTGCCTCAAACTTCTACATCTGTACTGTGTTTCCTACAGACTGTTAAAAAGGCAGTGTATTCCTGGTGTACAAGGCATCCTTGGATCCTATTCTGATGGACATTTTACATATCCATAAAATAAATAGCATCAGAAGTACTCTGTCTATGGATTTAAACTTTGCGGCATAATTAGGACATGTTGGAGGGGTAGGTATTTATCTCAGAGAATTGTCCTTCTCTAGAACAGGCTTATCATCCATATGAAGCTGAGCTCTTCCCTAACCCTGTTCAGGAGCCTGTAAATCTTGCCCTAGCTTCCATATACCCTTGAAAATCACCTCTGAGGTACATAAGAATGTTGGACACTTTTCAGAAACTTGACTAGACTTACGAAGGTCAGTACCTAAACTTGCGGGATACATTTGGGATGCTTGGCTACATTTATAAGGCCCCAGTGGTCGTTAGCTCAGTATACATCTGTGAACCTATGTATTACTACTTGACCCCCTCTTCCTAAAGTGTGAGAAGGATATGCTTGTAATTCCCCATACAGTCCATTTTCTCAAGTCATGTGTAATGTGGAGCATTAAATATCTCTACTGTCAGCACTTAAAGGTGCATAATTCAGGTGCATATAGGGGCATTCCAGCTGGAGCAGGACTGTTCCAAAGATGCAAATTATTTTCCTTGAATATTGCATTCCTATAAGTAGAAAATCACAGGAATCATGTCACTGTTTCTGTCATATTTCAAAGGCATCTTAGACTTAAGGGGAGGGTGGCCCATCCCTGTCCAAGGACTATGTAGTTGTACACCATCTGAGAAAGTCTGTATTCATACCAACCACTCTGTTCATGATGTGCTGAACTTCTTGAGACACAGCAAGCTTTTAATACTGTTTTAAAGTTTGTTTTATGTACAGAGCCAAGAAGCTGTGTAAGCAGGAGTAAAAGACTGCTTGAATGCCATCTAGCCATTACAAACATTGTGGACTCTTGCAGATCATTCCTACTCAACCTGGTGGGCATAGATAAATCCTGCCTGCACTGACAGTAAGTGGAACAGTAGAATCCATCATCTTGATACCCTAATACTTATAACTGAGAGGAACATCATTCTCTATGGATCAAGTTGTGGTTGATAGAACCCAAGTATATTTAGCTGTAAACATCATGCATTATCCTGTTCAGGAAATATTTGTTAAGGATCAGAAGAATCTGTGCACTCCATTCTAGTGATGTTCTGAATACTTCCTGTAGCTGTTGTAGCAGTACTGATTTGGGTGATCTAGATGGTGCTGATAATCTAGAGTCAGAGATCCTGAGTACATCTTCACTTTTAGGAGAGATTTCCTAGGGTGTCTCCACCTAAACCCCTCACACTTTGCCAAATGCTAGCCAGTGAGCAACTATAGCTATAGGAGAGGAACCAGATGCAACGAAGATGCAATGCAAGTGAACCGTCTAGTTCTGGACCTATTGATGTGTCAATTGCTGAAGGACACACATGTAATAATAAGAGAACAGAAAGTGAGAGGTGCAGCTTCTTCTGAGGAGAAATCAAGCAGAAAACCCTCAGAAACCAAAATTAGACAAGTTTTAAACTTTTCAATTTGATCTTTATGTATTATGACAGATTTTAAAAAATGGATAGTAATCATAGCAGCTTTCATCAAAAAAAAAAAAAAAAAAAAGAACCACGGGGCAGTTTCATTTCCTGATTACTAGCTAATGGTGGAAGAGAAGACATTACTTCAAAATGCATATTGCGGGTTGGGAGGGTGGCCTAATGGTTAAGGTGTTTACCTTACAAACACAAGGTGCAGGGTTCGAGTAATTGGCTAGGCTTAAAATGGCTCGCAAGGGCAGTTAGCTTAGTACTAATCTATGAACCTATGAACCTATAAAACTGTCTTACTCTAACAGTAACTCTCGGTTAAAGTCCATCTACAACCTTGCTTTTTATCGTTTATTAACTAGATGCCCTAAAGTTAAAAAATAAATTCTTTCCTGATACCAAATAAACATTATGAGGTTAGCTAAAAGATTTTTTTTTTTTAAGTATTTTTATTCACGGCGCCTGCATTGCATCCACTCACATTCAGCAGTGGAAGACAGCGTGACTTTCACAGAGTCAAGTACCAAGTTCCTTTTTTTTTTTTTTTAATTTGCTTCCACGTGCATCTAAAAGATGCATGCTGCCGTGTATTTACATTACTAACAGTTTGCTGCACACATGCCTACTCTGCCGTAGTGTTCTGTTTTGTTTTTGTATGTGTTTTGTCAAGGGATGTTGTTGTAAAGAAATCTGCCTGTTCTCTTCCCCAGAGTGAGACAGATGGGCATTGGACATGCATACTTCCATCCCCTACTGGCTTTTGCAGCACCCATTTTACTAAGTAAACACAGACTTTTGGCTTCTCTGTCAGTATAATAATTGATGATGGGAATATGAGTAGTAGCATTTTTGGTCTGTTAAAAACTCTATTATCAGCTTTTCTCCAGATGTGCAGTTTTGTCCTCATAATATGTGCTTCTTCCTCAAAGTAACTGCAAGATTCCACCATATCTGTGTAAACTCTGGATGCTTTGTACAATTTTTACTTATCCACTTCCCTTTCCATGCTGATCTCCACCCCAAAGTACACAGATTTAAGTATGTGCATACTTACATTTTCTGAGCTCTGTGGATATTGTAGGTATATCTGGAGATCATGCACACCAGTTACCTGACACTTCTGACTTAGCAATATGTATATATAAACACAAACTCAAGCAGATGTAACCACAGTTTGGAGTCTCATCTGAAAGACAACACAGCCGGGATTGCGGTACCCCCAATGATGCAATGCAATGTCAGCAGTTTGAAAGTTGATCTCATAACCTAGAGTGGGAATAGAAACTACGACCTTCTGATCTTCCAGCAATAAAAGTGAGTGTGCTATCTATTGAGTTACTGACACTGTGATGTCAAACCAAGCAGCATGCTTTTAGTTCTTTAAGTGATACGATAGCTTTTGGTGAAAACAAGTAGGACTCCAGACACACGGAATACTCTGCTGTGTTTCTGGAAGTAGCTTTGTTGCAGTTGTCTGGTAAGACGTTAGACCTTGGGAAAGATTACCTCATGACTGGTGGTACTTAGTATTCTAATAGTCAATAGTCATGACCATTTAAGGTTTACATCGAGACTATTATTTATTTATTGGACATTTGTTGACCGGGAATGTCCAACTGAGCAAGAGCCCTTTTTCAGCAGAGGCCCGAGGAGGAAAAGCTCCACATAGCCACAGTGATTAAATACACAAATAGCAATCTAAGAGAACATATCAGACATAACATGATTTAAGAGCTTTACAGAGGTAGACAAAGGAGTGGTTTACTACAAAAACAGAATGAGCAGTCTTTGAGAACATATCAAACAAAATGTGGTTTGAGAACATTACAGAGCAAAACAGAGGAGTTCTAAACACTTAGTTTAAAAAAAGTAATTTTGTGTACAGAGCTTTAACAGAGAACTAGTTAGAATTAATCTAAGAGACAATTCATGTTAAACTGACTGTAGACAGGGGGTACGAATAGGATATGAATTTTCTGAGAAGGTAGAAAGACTGTACCAAGTAGGGAGAAGACAAGTGTAGAGGAAAGAGTCTGAGGGAGCAGGAGAAGTTAGATATTAAGTGAGCACAGAGAGAGGGGGTGGGTAGCAGGGGGTAGTTAAGTATAGGATGGTTCAAGGAGGGCAGTGACATATCCAGGTGGTTTAGTAAGGGTTGTTTGAGGGAACTTTTGAATTCTGGTGTGTGAGTTATTTCTCCAATGGTTAAGGGAAGCTGGTTTCAGAAAAGGACAGGAGACTAGCTGTATATGTTTTGGCTGGTAGATTTTTTTAGTTTTGTGTGTGTGTATGTATGTATATGTATGTGTGTATATATATATATATATATATATATATATATATATATATATATATATATATATATACACACACACACACACAAATAAGATATTGTCCTTATATAGGCTAATAAGGTTAGTTTGGTGTAGGGATTTACAGTATTCACATACAAGTCTGATTATGGTTTAAATCCTTAACCACGATTTTACTGTATTTGTGTGAATCTACAGGACTGTCCAATACTGAAAAATGCATTTAAAATCCAACATTTCTTCAGTTTTTTAAGCAGAAACCATCGGGAGTGAGTGTACTGACAGTTTGGTTTGATTTTGTTGCCTTGTAAGATATCGTTTCTATCTTACTGTTAGTAATGATACAAGTGTTAGCTTTAAAAAAAACAGAGGGATTGTTTCTGATTAAAATTGGCATATTATATTTTCCATTTATTGTTAAGTCATCTATCCAGAGCTATCTCACTGATTCACTGCAGTTTCAATGGTTTCCACTAACCAGATTTTTGCTTTACAGTACTGGATCTTGGGTTACATGCCTATTAGGATATGTATTCCTTCAAGCATGAAGTCATGAGCTGTTAAGAGTTGCAGGGGCTTGCAGATATGTCTGTATTTATGCCTACACTCTGGCCATGTATGTTTTCCATTTTGCCTACGTTGCTTGGCTTTCACTCTCAAGTGTTATGGACATGTTTAGAATATTCCCCTTTCATGAAGTAGCCTTAGCTGGGCTGCCATCTGATGTCATATGTTGTTGGCATTGTTTCAATCAAAACTGCTTCTCTTTCTCCCTTGTGAACAGGACCCTTTGTGGTAAGCAGTATTCCACTCCCATGCATGCTTTTCAGGGATTACATTGTTCTTTAGTTTACCAACATTGGGAGTCATGTGCTTAAAGCTGTTCTGATTAGCCAGCCTTTTCTTATTTTTATGAATTTATTTTCAGTAGATCACACATCCCTGCTATATTTGTAGAACGTACAGTTAATGATGTTCTTCGTGTTTCACTGCTGCAGTCCTAACCATTGGGTTATCCATGCTGTGGTAGTCTTTAGTCGGTCCGAATACCAGAGTCAACGTTTTGTGGGTCGGCTGCTGTCGCTTGCTGGATGACGTCAGGTCATCTAAGATATAAAGGAGAACAGGCGACGCCATTACCCCAGTCTTTCTTGCCGTGGTGCGCGGAGCAGAAGCAATTCGCAACAGTGCCAGTCGGCTGTTTCCGGATTTCGAACTTCAGCTGAAAATGTCTAAAGCTAAGTACCCCATTGGGGATCCTTCCTTTTTCTTGCACTAACCGATGTCCAAAGAAGTCAATAACTGTCTTGCCTGTGGAAAGCAAATACCACACCGAGACTTCCATTCTTACTTTGTCACTTGCTTAGGCCCAGATCATGACGTACCCCTCTGTCAGTTCTGTGCCCTCTTTAACACTAGAACTATTCATCGTAGAGCTCTATTTGTAGCCAGATATTTTTGTCTTCCATCGCCGATTACTGATATAGCATCCGTCAGTCAGCAAACCACAGATCTTCTGAAAAAACGTAAAGATAAGGATAGAAACAGACCGCATAAGGCCAAGCCTTCTGACACCACCGCTAAAAGGGTTGTCGGTTTTTCGGAATTCATTGAAGTGCTTTCGCAGCCCCTGATGCGCATCTCAACTACTTTGCAGGCCTCTACTGAGACCCTTTCTGAGTCCTGTATGCCGCAGAAAACTGCATCATCTAACGAGCCTTTGGCTGTCTCTGCCTCGGTTGGGTCTGGAACTGCGATGCAAGCACCAGCTTCTGAGGATGCCGCTCACACTTCAAAATTCACTTCTAGACGTTCGCCCTCTCTTCCGACTAATACACCAATAGCACCTAGGAATAGTCTTCGGGCCAGACTTAGAGCTATTCCAAAGAAAACAGCAAAAAGTCTCCATTCCAATACTTCTCCCCCTCCTCAAACTAGAATTCTTAAAATTGTGGAGGATCTCATCTCTTTCATCCGGGGTAATCAGGCCACACCAGCCAAAAGGAGAAGGGAGCCTTCTCCAGACATCCAGTCGGATTTAGACTCAGAAAAATCTGACTCCTCTGTTTTTGAAGAGGAAAATCCTCTTACTGCCTATGAAGACTCAGATGCAGAAGAATCTATTCCTTCTGCATCACCTCCAGAGGACCTTTCCATTGGGGGGACCCTCCACACCCTCAGGGAATACTTCCAATGGGAATCAATGGATTTCCCTCAATCCAAGAAAAGACAGAGAGTTTCTGGACCTACCCCAGCACAGGCCTCTGCCCATCCTATCCATCTTGGAGGTGGTAGTTGATTACCAAGAATCCAGCCTTACCCCTGACACCCTTCCACCTGCCCCCAGAAAACCTGACAGATGCTATAGGGTACCTGACTCACATAAATTCCTCTACAGAAATCTTATAGCAGATCCAGAGGTGATTAATCCTAAGGGAGTTAAGGCTACCTCTGCAAAGAATCCTACTCTCTGACAAAGAATCCAGGGCCCTGGACAGATGGGGTAAAAAACTATATACCTCTACAACTTTAACTATAAGGGCTCTCAACTGTCCGTTCTATATGTTCAAATATCAACAGTACACTTGGAACTTTTGAAACAGAACATTTCTGCTTTTCTAGATTTTGCCAACAATAAAGAGATAGCAGAATTACTGCATTCTTCATCTCTGGTGGCAAAGCAGTGAAAGGATCTGTTATCAGAAGACATGCATGGCTGAAAGAACAACCTCTCCCTGATCATGTCAAAGCTAAAGTCATGGATGCACCTCTTGGCAAAGACCGCTTGTTCAGACAGAAAACTGAAGAATTTCTTAATGGAAGACAAAGCAATATCGATGCAGACTGTTAAAGATTTTTTTCAAGTACAACTTCCTAAGCAGAAATTTTCCCTCTAAACACCAGTCTTTTCCTACACCAAACAGGCAGGCATAAGGCAAAACCCGTAGGGTCAGACCCACCAGGACTACAACTCAGGGCCAGCAAAGAACAAAACAGTGGCCCCCCTCAAACAGTAAAGCAGGGAGTTCAAAAGCAACCGAAAAAAACTCTCAGTGACTACCTTTCCCATCTCTGCCTCCACCACACCAAAAGCTAGGAGGAAGGCTATCTCTATGCAGAGAAAATTGGAACTCTATAACAAAAGATCAGTGGGTCTTAAAAAATCATTGCTCAAGGGTACAAATTCAATTTCCAAGAACTACCACCTCCAAGAGGGTACCCAGACCTACCTCCAAACCAATGGGCAGAAGCAATAAAACAAATGCAAAACCTAATATCTGTAGGGGGCAGTAGAACCTGTACCTCCAGAACAAGTTGCAAAAGGATTCTATTCCAGACTCTTCATTGATCCCAGGAAAGAGGGGAATTGGCGTCCCATCCTGGACCTATCCTTTCTCAATACCTTCTTGGTAATCCCAAAATTCAAAATGCTTACCTTACAACAGCTTCTACCAATGCTACCAAACAAAGCTTGGATGGTCACCTTAGACCTAAAGGATACCTACATACACATCCCAATAAGGAAATCAAGCAGAAAATTCCTGCGCTTCAGAGCAGGATCACTACACTTTCAGTACTCTGTTTTGTCCTTTGACTCGTCTACTGCTCCCAAGGTATTCACCAAATGTTTAGCTCCTGCCATTGCCTTTTGCAGGTAAAACAATGTACAGTTTTACCCCTACATGGATGACTGTCTCATCCAGGCAGACAGCAAGGAACTGCTCCTGCAGCACTTCTCATTTGTAAAAACCCTACTCACCTCTCTGGGGTTCACTACCAACAAAAGAAAATCAAAACAGACACCTACCAGGATAATCATATTTCTTGGAGCCTTACTGGACAAAGAACAGCAAATGGCCTTTCTCTCCCCAGAAAAACAAAGTTTCCTACCAAAATACTTCACTACTCTAGCCTCCCAAACCCAGCTTTCTGCCAGGAAGTTCCTACAAGCTCTAGGGTACATGGCCTCATGCATCCTCCTGGTACCTCTGGCCAGACTACATACGAGGAAAATTCAGTGGTACCTAAAGAACCTATGGTGTCAACATTCACAACCTCTGGACACCTCCCTGTCTGTGATCCTTTGCATAAGATCCGAGTTCCTCTGGTGGGCCCAGGCCTGTGCTCTGAACAAGGGACTTCCATTCGCCCTCCGTCCATCAGTCCAGACTGTAACTGCATATGCTTCGGACATAGCTTGCAGCACCCATCTAAAAGGCAGATGCGCCCATGGTCTCTGGGATGCGCTAATACTACCCTTGCATATCAACCAAAAGGAAATGATAGCAGTACAAAATGCTCTGGCATTCTTCAAACCCTACCTCAAACCAGGGGTTCTTTTCATAAAAACAGACAACACCACAATAATGTGGTACATTAACAAACAGGGCGGGATTCAATCTTACCCCCTGTGCAGACTAGCCATGAACCTGTGGCTAGCAGCCTCATCCATGGGACACATCTTATAGCCCAATACCTACCGGGCATCAACAACACCTTGGCAGACCACCTAAGCAGAAACCTGCTGGATCCACATGAATGGCAAATCCACAGAGACATTTTTCTGCAAATTACCCACACATGGGGGACGCCCCAGGTGGACCTCTTTACATCTCATTTAAATCACCTAGTACAGAAATTCTCCACCAGGGAGTATTGTGACGCCTGTGCCCGGGCCCAGCAATCAAGGAGCCTCAATTCTCATCACTAATACCAGAGAGGGCGTCTCATATATGAGGAAAAGATAACAAATACAGACAATAAAGTGCAATTTCCTTTAGGTGCACACAGAGATCACAGTCAGTCCAGGGCTGGTTGCTCCCTTACTCTCCAGGTCCCCAGGAAGACTCCCCACTGGCACAGCTATAGGGTCCATATCTCAGTCTAGTGGGCAAGCTAAAACATCTAGCACCCTCTCTGTCCAACCAGTGCTTTATGTCCCTGCCCAAGTAGCTGACACACACACACTTTGAGAAGAGTTTATACAACCACACAGACACTCCTGGGGAAGGCTGACACAGGTTCTCCAGCTGTACCCCTTTTCCACAGACTGTACGGTAGTACCAGCTGCCACCATCCACTAATAATTATCAGCTACTTAAAGGCCCTTAAAAGGGTGTCCAATTATTACTGTGCAATATTATTATCCAATTGGTAGTTGTGACTAAACAGTCAAGGCTAATTTAGAGTGACTTGCACAGTAAACTCTATAAGTATGCAATGTACTCTAGAGCTTACACTATCTCTACACAAAACAGCCACAGTTAAAAGGATTTAAAAATATTTAATAATAAATAAAAACACAAAACAATACTTTCTGCTACACCATGCTAGTCGAAATCAGAGATCACAGAGAAAGACATACATCTGCCCTCCATTCCTCTTATTCTAGATTATTTTGCTGAGGTTCTTAATAAGGGTCTCTCCTTCTCCTCCATAAAGTTCAATGCCCCTGCCATCTCAGCACACTTTGATACAGAACAGCCATTGTTCTCCCATCCTCTTATCAAACAATTCCTTAGAGGAGCTTCTAATGTTAGACCTTCCAGAAGACAGCCACCCCAGCCTGAGACCTGAACTATGTTTTAGAAAAGCTTACTCTGCCTCCTTTCAAGCCTGCAGCATCCTCAGAACTAAATTACCTCTCAAAGACTGCCTTTCTCCTGGCTATTACTTCAGTCAGGAGTGTGTCAGAGCTTCAAGCCTTAATGGTCATTGAACCATTTATCATCTTCCATGCAGACAGGGTCTCCCTGAGAACCAATCCCTCCATGTCAAAGGCGGTTTCGGAGGTTACCCTCAACCAGGCCCTCCACCTGCCCACCTTCTTCCCTAACCCTCAGAACAAGGATGAAAGGATACTGCTTTCTTTGAATGTGCACAGGCAGCTCAGATTTTATCTGGATCGTACAAAGACATTCAGGAAAACTGACCAACTCTTGCTCATCTTTGAAACAGGGACACAGCGGAAACCAGTATCAAAACAGACCATTTCCAAATGGATAGCACACTGCATCCAATTTTGCTATTCCTTGCATGGAAAACCACTCCGTAGGACCATCAGAACCCATTCCACTAGGGCAACCTCTACTTCCACAGCATTCCTTAGATGGGTACCCACCAAGGACATCCTGGAAGCTGCCACATGGACTTCAGTCCACACCTTCACCAAACATTACCATCTGAACCTATTCTCAAAAGCTAGAGCTGGGTTTGCCTGTGCAGTTCTGCAGGGCATGCTCACCCAATCTTAAGTTTCTATCAATCTTCCACCCTTCTCCTCAGCTTTGGGAATTTTCCCAATGGTTAGGACTGCAGCAGTGAAACACAAAGAACATAGTACAGTTGTGTACACTCACCATAAATGTAGATGTTTGACTGTGTTCACTGCTGCAGTCATGCTTTCCCTCCCTCCTTCCCCCTGATATCTGCTTTCCTTAGAGAGACACATATTTCTATGTGGGTCTCTGACCATAGGACTACTAATGATTATTAAAATTGGACTTCTTTGGTTGGTTAAGGCAAGAAAAACTGAGGTAATGTCATCGCCTGCTCTCCTTTATAATTCGGACTACCTGACGTCATCCAGCAAGCGACAGCAGCCGATGCACAAAACCTTGAGTCTGCTATTCGGACTGACTGAGGGCTACCACAGCATGGATAACCCAATGGTTAGGACTGCAGCAGTGAACACACTCGAACATCTACATTTATGGTAAGTGTGCACAACTGTACTTTGTTACCATAGTTTGCAATAAACTTAATTTTCTCTTTCTTTCTTTTTACAGGATTTCACAAAATGTGGAGACTAATAAAAGACGCCTTCAGTCAGTTAGTGAAAGGATCACTCTGGCCCAAGCCAAGGTTGACAGAATCAAAGGAAGCAAGAAGGCAATAAAGGTACTGAAAACTCAGAACATCAGAAAATGTAATATAAAGACAGATAAAAATGAGAGTCCTTTCAATTATTTTTGCTTACTATCACAAAGTAGTATGGAGATCTATATAGCAGAGTGTTTAATCTTTAATTTCTGGGTGTGTGAGAGTGGACCCCCCCCCCCCCACACACACACACACATAAAAAGTTTTTTGTTTTACTTTTTGTAATCGCGAATATTTCAAATGTCATAAAAATCAGACTTCCACATATTGCCTGTTGTGGCAGGACAGGTAGCTTACATCCTTTTAAGCTGGGAATTTCTGATTGAAGGCCCAGTATCTTCTGTTCTAAAAGTGTATTAGTTCTGGCTTAAGCACTTGGGCTTCAGGCCAGTTATTCTACATTAAGAAGGTTTGTGGTCTGCACTCTTGTGGGAGGAGAGGCTAGATTCTGCCCTTCTGATCTGGGAATTTCTGGTCACAGGCTTATTGTGACTGCTTATTTGAACTGTTTCTTTCTGAAATTGGTGCGCCTTGTTGCTATAGCATAGACCAGATTCAGGCCTACTGAATCTAGCTTTGTTTGTATAACTTGAGCACTGATCCAGGCCATCTTTTTTTGGAGAAGGTTCCCCTGCACCCTAGTAAGCAGGGGTGTGCAGTTAGAACTTGTCTCATTGAAGACTGCCAGAACAGGGCTCAGTTTTGAGCTTTTTTTTCGTTAATTGGGTAACTTGTTTAAAACAGTTTGTTCGTTTTCTATTGTTATATATATATATATATATATATATATATATATATATATATATATATAAAATTGCACTTTATTCATCTGCTTTTATTGTATTTGTGTTTCTTCCTACTTTATTACTGAGGACATTGACTACAACTCTGATCTGCGATATATAACAATAAGTATCCTTTTCTGTGCTTTTAAACTGTTTTTTTGAATGTATCTGCTTTATTTTCTGGAAAAAAAATATATATATATATATATATATATATATATATATATACTTGTTTCCCACCTTTCTAAGCTAGTAAAAAATATCTGTGTTTGCCCATACCTTACTTGGATAGAAGGAAGTTTCTCTGTTCACCCGTGAGAGAGGGGAGCTTTGAGAAGCCTATCTGTCCCTGGAGGAGTGGCTTCAGCCCAGACATTAGTAGTTTATTGGCCATTTTGGACCAATTTCTCTCTCTTTCATTTTTGTGCTATAAATACCATATTTGCCTGGTTTTGCACGCCGGGCAGCGCCGGTTAGCTAGGGTAAAACTATTCCCGGCTCCACAAAGTCTCCTCTTCAATTTTTCCCTTGGAACTAGACAAACTTTCAACTTAAGCACTCAAGCCATTCATTTCTTAGCCCAGCACTTGCTCAAAACTTACAGCAAGCACTTATAAACCCTAACACTAGACCCTCCTGTACTGTACAGAAGGACAAGGCGCTCTATTCGACCTTACCAGCCATCCAGTAAAACAGTTCACTGTACCTATCCAGGCATGTCCAAAGGGCAGTTTCAGGTGTACTCTCCAGTCCAACTGGTGAATCTGGGCATTTTCAGGCAATGTTACAACTGCCTCATGTATACAGACAACCCCCTCCTCCTACCATCAAACACTAATACATGCGAGAGAAGCAGTTATACAACCAAACTAGAGGCTAAGCTCTCTCAATCCAAGACTGGATCAGACAGTCAAGAGGAGAAGGGAAATACTTGCATCACACCACTAGTCTTACATAGACCCATTAAACCAGCACCGGCAAAAAAAACACATAAATACATGGAAACATACTTGGAGGCTCTAAATAAAAATCTGCAAAACCAACAGAGACCTCCAAAGCAAACATCCAAGCAACCTCCACCCCCCCAACACAAACTATGAAAAACGTACTTCACAAAATCAGTGTGCCATGCAATCACAGCCCTTAAGGCAAAATAACATACCCAACATACTAGTAATAGGTGACTCTGTAGTCAGGCACACTGACGTCCCACTCACTAGGCTGAATAAGGAGAAGGTTACTGTTAGCTGCCTGTCAGGTGCCAGGATCTGCCACATAACACAAGCACTCAGGTCACTCCAGAACAAGTACAAATATGACTCTGTCATTGTCCATGTTGGTGTGAATGACCTGAGCTGTACCTCCCTGGACTACATGAAAAGAGACATGGAAGAGCTCTCTGATCACGTAGCCCAGGCTGGTATGACCCTGACCCTGAGTACCATGGTATAAAGAAAAAATTCTCTATTTCAACAATTGGCTGTCATTCAAAGGGGATCCAGTGTCTGTCCGCTGGGGATGACATGCTCGACAAGCTACGCTGTTTCGCTAGAGACGGCTTGCACCTGTCCCCCTTAGGCTTTCGAATACTTGCCAAGGCTCTTGCCACCCCCATAGTGCCTTTTTTAGGCAAGGCTCAAAAGACAAAACCCACCAAACTAAATAGCACAAGTAACAAAAAACTGAGGGTAATAGTACTCAGTGCCAGAAGTCTAAACCTCAAAATGCACGCACTCAAGGCACTCCTCAGTATGGAGAAAATCGATATATGTGTAGTAACAGAAACCTGGTTTAAGGCTCCAGAGAGCACCCCAGCACTACCAGGCTACAACTTCATACCATACATTTCGGCCACAGAACCCAAACCGAAAACAAAAGGCAGGGGCATATCCATATTCATCAAGGATATCCACACTTCCGGGTTAGTGGCACAGCACGATGCTTCAGAGATCATCCACGTGCAACTAACAATGGACAAAACTGCAATTCAAATTGTAGCTTGCTACAGATCACCCACCATGTCCCAGGACCCCCATTCCGCGTTTCTGGAAACACTGGGAAACCTAAAGGTGCTACCAAACACCCTAATATTGGGTGATTTCAATTACCCAAACATTAACTGGGAGAACTACTCAAGTACTTACTCCCTTGCCCAACTTTTCCTAGAATTTATAAACTCAAATGCCCTGGTTCAATGGTCAAAACTCCCACCAGAGGTGACAACATATTGGAGCTAGTCATCACCAACATGGGCGACAGGTGTTCCCCACCAGAGGTCAACCCCTCGCTGGTTAGATCTGACCATAAACAAATCACTTTGGATATCCATATTCCGCCCCCACCCCCGGACAAGAAAGCCACCATGAAGAACTTTTCAAAAGCAAATGTCACGTTACTTAAGACAGAGGTGGAAAGTTTCAAAGCCATCATGCTGAAGGATAACACTGTCCAAGCTGCAAAATCCTTTACTAATGCATTCTTTGGGCAGCTACAAGAACGCATGGATCGTGCCATCCCAAGCAAAACCAAGACTCACTCCTCCAAGAAAAGGAAACCAGTCTGGGGGACTCCTGCCATAAACAAGCTATACATTAGGAGGAGGAAACTTGTACAGAAAAAGAGTAAAATCCCAAGAAGGGAAGACATCCCTGATCAGTATCAGCAAGAAACTGCGATCCCTCATAAAATCATCCAAGGCGAGCTTTGAAAGAAAAATTGCCAAGGACTCCAAAGATAACCACAAGGCATTCTTTAGCTATGTCAAGAATCTAAGTGGTAATGCTCAGATCTGCTCAGAGTTAGTGCAGAATGACACAAAATACACTGAACCGACCAATATCGCCAACATCCTGGCAGACAAGTTCAGTGCAAACTTCACCCCCCTCTCACCCCCAAAAGGGCCCATAACCATACCAGATGAATATAGAGTCCCTGAAATCACAGACACTCAGGTTAAAACAGCCCTCTCCAAAGCCAAAAACACAGCATCAATGGGACCAGACGGTGTCCCAGGCTGTGTCCTACACGAGCTCAAAGATGAACTAACCCATCACCTAAACACACTGTTCAAGCTCAGCCTCTCCACAGGCTACATACCCACAGAGTGGCGCACAGCAATGGTTATTCCGCACCACAAAGTTGGAGCCACAACAGACCCCGGGAACTATCGCCCTATAAGCCTGACTAGCTTGGTCTGCAAGGCTATGGAGCGCATCATCATGGAACTCGTTAACAGAGACATTGGGAACCTCCAAACACTGGACCCTACCCAGTTTGGCTTTGTTAAGGGCAGATCATGCCTCCTAAACCTGGTGTACTTCTTTGAGACAGTTACCAAGGCTATAGACAAGGGAAAGGTGGTACACACAGCCTACCCAGACCTTGCTAAGGTTTTTGACACCATTCCCACCAGCCTGAACATAAACCCCTATGTCACAAGATGGGTTGCCAACTGGCTCACAGACAGAACCCACATGGTGAGAGTTGCAGGAGCTAGGTCCGTCTCTAAACTGGTTACAAGTGGTGTTCTCCAGGACTCAGTCCTAGGACCCCTCCTGTTCGACATATACTTCTCAGAGGTACAGGCAAGCACAGGAGGACTATGGCTGACCAAGTTTGCAGATGACTGCAAACTAGGGGCTATAATTGACTATCCGGCTGACACAGACATCCTCCAAAAGGGTCTCAATGAGACAGATACCTGGTGTCAAAATCATGGCCTCAAGCTAAATGCCAAAAGGTGCATAGTCATCCCCTTTGGAAAAAACAAAGTACCCACAAACTACCACATAAGTGGTAGTCTCCTAAATATGGAAGACATAATAAGGGATCTGGGGACCCAAGTAGATAGTAATCTCACCTTTGATAATCACATTGCCAAAGTGGTTAGAAAATCCTTCTACGTGGCCCACCTAATCACAAAAGGGTTCGCATCCAGATCAAAAGAGGTCATTGTGCCGCTCTACTCATCACTCATTGACCCATCTTAGAGTACAATGCCCCATTTGGGATTCACCTTACAAGACACCTGCAACAGCTGGAAAGACAACAGAAGTACCTCACCAAGAGGATCAATGGCCTCAAACAGATGCCCTATGCAGCTCGACCGAAGAAACTCCAGTTGTACTCGGTTGCATACTGCCTACTCAGAGGATCTGAAGTAGTTACTTCATTTGCTCTGCAACCTGTGGGTATCAGATCCGACTTCGGATCCAAGCCGGCAGCTTTTCAAGCTACAAGATCCAAGCTCCTAGCTCCTCCCCCCTACCCACAATCCCCTGCTGCCTGCTGTATTACCCCAGATCGTTTTTTGCCGCGGCTGAAGTAGCTATCTTTTGAAGAGCTCCTGTCTTGGTGAGATCGTTAACTTGTTGAAATCCTTTTCTCTAGCGTTTTTGTAAAATTATAGTTAGTGTACGTGTGTGTAGTACCCCTGAGTTATCTACGAGTTTGTAGATAGTTTTTTTTTTTTTTTTCTTGTAGCTAACCTTTTTTTCTGTGTGACACCCCTCCCCCCTTAGTGTTTGGGTGTGAGTGTGTGAGTGACTCAAAATGGCTGAAGGGCCCAAAGCCGTTTTTTCGAAGTGTACTGAGTGTGGCCATAAGCTTTCACCAGCTGATGGCCACACTCAGTGCATTTTATGCCTGGGGGTGGCCCATTTATCTGTGGCCTGCCAAATTTGTGCAGCCTTTAACCCCCGGGTGCTTAGGGATAGGAAGAATAAGCTGATCCTGGCGGGCAAGCTGCCCCAGGAATCAGCTTCTTCTTCCTCTCCCTCTCAGGCCGTCATCTGACCATCGGGACAGCCTGCTCAAGCCCTCCAGCTAGTTCTCTTGGAGGAACAAGAACCCGTGGACGAGCCCTCTTCGGATAGCCCCACCAAGGAGGTCCCTCGGAAACATAGGTGTAAAAGGAGGCACCTGGACTCTCCTGAGTCCGTTACCACCGACACGGATTTAGATGAAAGGGAAGGTTCCCCAAGGTCACCCCCGAGGATGTCGCCTTCGGAGACATCATGGAAATGTTGCGTATTAGAGGGGGGTGGTCTGCCCAAAAACCTTCCGTGGATGAATCCATGTTCCTGGAGCCATTTGAGGCAGGCCCATCTACCTCCTGGGTGTCCCCTCTGGCTGACCCCCTGGTAGACTTAATTACTACCAGGGCATGGAAGGAGCCCGACACCGTGGAGCCAATTCCTAGGCGTCCTGATAAAGTCCTTAGTCCCCCTACAGATAGGCAGTCTTGGGCCAGGGGATCTCCCGTTGATGTCATGTTGGTGTCGGCTGCCACCAAGAAAGAACTCGCACAGGAGAGTTCTTTGGTCCACCCGCCAGATAAGGAATCTCATTGGGAAACGGATGTTTGCTTCAGCGACCTTTTCGATAAGGGCACTGAACTATATGGCACATACCATCAGGCTACAGCGAGACTTGATCAAGGAATTCGCTGCAGCCCCCCCAGAGTCCATGTCGGTCGGAGACAAGAATGTTTTTTCGACTCGAATGGCCACTCTAAAATCCATTTCTAACACATCTATGTGGCTTCTCTCCCATGCGACGGAGGGAGCCGCTAGGGCCAGCGGAGCCGGGGTCGTCTTGCGATGTCACGCCTGGTTTCATCTTTGCGACTTCGCGGATCCCTTCAAGGCATCCTTCGCGAACGCACCCTTTGACAGATCTTCGCTTTTCGGCAAGACCGTTCGCGATATGCTAGTCCAAAGTGAAAAGGACGGGAAGACGCTGTCTGCCATTGGAGTCCGCTTTTCTAATCCCCAACGATCCTTCTCCAGGAATCAGAGGGGACAAAAGAAGCTGTGGTTCCGCAAGTCTCAGCAATCCCATCCAGCTTCGGACTCCTCGTCCTCTAGAGGCAGAGGAGGACAAGGTGGGCGCCGGCCCATAGGCAGAGGGGGGGGCCGCGTAACTTCGGGTCTAGAGAACCTTTCTCGGACAGACCCACGCAACAGCCCTGAGGGCTTGCCCAACTGTCCCTCTCTGGAGGCAGTCGGGGGGTGGTTGACGGAGCACCTGTCAACTTGGGAGTCCCTTACAACAGATCAATGGGTGCTCCGTATCATATCCAGAGGTTATTCCATCCCCTTCATAAACCTTCCCCCCAAGACCGCACGCCTCCCCGATGTACCACCCGATCAGAGGGAGGCAGCGGCTTCAGAGGTGTCAAAGTTGCTAAGAAAAAGAGCCATCCAGCCCGTCCCCCCAGATCAGTCCGGATTGGGTTATTACTCCAGGTTCTTTTTGGTGCCAAAGAAAACGGGGGACCTAAGACCCATCTTAGACCTTTCCACTCTGAACCTTTTCATTCCCAAGGAAAAATTCTGGATGGTCACCCTCCAATCAATTCTCCCCCTTCTGCGGGAGAATGACTGGATGTGCTCAATAGACCTCAAGGATGCGTACTACCACATTTTTATGGACAGACGATCCAGAAGGTTCCTCCGCTTCCGGCTAGGGCCAGTCATCATCAGTTCAGGGTTCTTCCATTCGGCCTCACCTCAGCCCCCAGGGTGTTCACCAAAGTCACGGCAGTGGTTGCTGCCCACCTGAGACTTCAGGGCATTCAGGTCTTCCCGTACCTAGACGACTGGCTCCTTACCGCCACCAACAGGCATCAGCTCTGCATGGCAAGGGATTACGCTCTGACTCTTGCCCTCAACTTAGGCATCTCAGTGAACCTGCAGAAATCCTCTCTGTGCCCCATTCAGGCCCTGGAGTTCATAGGGGCCATATTGAATACCCGTATCTCTCGAGCTACCCTAACTTCGGACAGGCTGAGCAGCCTGTCATATCAGGTATTAGCCCTTCTTCAGAGTTCTGCTCCTCCGGCGGAGTTAGTCTTGAGGGCACTAGGGTCTATGGCGGCAGCGATCGGTCTCTCCCTTCACACACACCTGCGAATGAGGATATTACAGTGGACCCTGCAAGTTCAGTGGTCCCTATCACTCCACCCGTTGAACACGCCGATACCACTAAGCAGAGTTTGCAAGGACTCCCTTCTCTGGTGGCTCCATGCACGGGATCTCAGAGAAGGGAGGCCCTTTGTGATCCCCCCACCCCAAGCCACGTTGACCACGGACGCTTCTCGCCTCGGGTGGGGAGGGCATTGTTCAGGCAGATCCGTCCAAGGCACGTGGACGTCCCTAGAGACCGCTTTGCATATCAACATCCTAGAGATGAGGGCAGTGCTTTTGGCGTTGCAAGCTCTCCACGACCTTCTCCCTCTGGGGACTATTGCAATCCAGACGGACAATATGTCAGTAGTCTGGTATATAAACAAACAGAGAGGGACCAGATCTTATCCCCTTTGTCGAGAGGCCATGAGAGTTTGGGAATGGGCGATATCCACCAACTGTTTTCTGGTAGCAACGCACATTCCGGGACGGTCCAACATATTAGCGGACAAACTGAGTCAGGTACTTCTCACTCCATACGAGTGGTCTCTAAATCCATCTGTTGCGAAGCGGATCTTCCGCAAGTGGGGTTGGCCTCGCTGCGATCTTTTTGCTTCTCCTTTAAACACAAAATGCAGCGAGTACTTCGCAATACTGCCCCCCAAAGGGGAGAATCCCAGAGATGCTCTAGTTCATGCTTGGCCTCCTGGTCTCCTTTATGCTTATCCCCCCCTCCTGCTTATGATGAAGTTCATACAGAAAGCCTGTCGGTTGGGGAGCAGAGTTATCCTCATAGCCCCATTCTGGCCTCGTCAGATCTGGTTCCCTTATCTGCGGTCTCGCAGTGTGGCTCCTCCATGGATTCTGGATCCCATTCCAGACCTGATCTCGCATCCTGCGGGTTGCCAAACCCCGAACCTGGTCAATCTCAAGCTTACGGCTTGGTTGATCCAGTTCCAATGATGGCTAGGACTCCCGGTATCTCATCTCCTGTTAAGGCCATACTGGTCGCGGCTCATAAGCCGTCTACCAGAAAACTTTACAATAGTAAATGGAAACGTTTCTCCATCTGGGCTAAAGACAAGGGCCTGGACCCATTTACAGTCCCTATTCCGACTATTCTGGACTTCCTGTCGCTGATCTTTCGGCAGGGAGCAAGTGCTTCTACGGTCAAAGTGCAGTTGGCAACCATCTCCCATTTTCATGCAGGTGATGGCTTAGGGTCCTTGGCATCTGCAAAATTATGCAAAACCTTCTTGCGGGGCACCTTTCTGTTGAAACCACCTTTGAAAACAGTGGTGCCCCCATGGGATCTGACTTTAGTCTTACAAGCCCACCCTTTGAACCTGCGGCCTCGGTTCCATTAAAGTTCTTGTCGTGGAAAACGGCCTTCTTGGTGGCTATAACTTTGGCCAAGAGGGTTTCAGAACTTCAAGCTTTGTGTATGAAAACTCCTTACCTTATCTTTCACAAGGATGGAGTGTCCCTCAGGACTAACCCGTCTTTCTTACCTAAGGTGGCTTCAGAGTCAAATATTAATCAATCAATAAATTTACCAGTGTTCTTCCCAAACTTTCAGAACAAAGGAGAATACAAGTTACACAAACTGGATGTACACAGACAACTACGTTTCTACTTGCACAGAACTAAAGATTTTCGCAAGTCGGACCAGTTGTTTGTATCTTTTGCAAAATCAGCCATGGGTAAAGCCCTTTCCAAAGTGACCGTAGCAAATTGGATCTGTCAGTGCATTATTCATGGGTACATATCGTCAGGCAAACCAGCGCCTATTGGAATCCACGCTCATTCTACAAGGTCTGTAGCCACCTCAGCAGCCTTTCGGTCCAGGGTTCCCTTGGATAACATATGTTCAGCAGCCACTTGGTCCTCTTCTCATACGTTCATTTCTTATTATAAACTGGATATGATTTTGAGAGGCAGGGCTTTTTTTGGCTCCGTGGTGCTTCGGAATATCCTTCCGTAAAGGCCCCCCAGGGTTTTTTTTTGAGTAGCTGGGGACTCTGTCCCACAGGTTGCAGAGCAAATGAAGTAACTACTTCAGATAAAGAAGTTATGTACTCACCATAACGTTCCATCTGAGTAGTTCCTTCATTTGTCTGCAACCAACCCCCCCTGCCATCCCCCGAACCTTTTCGGGATTTTTCTGGTCACCTGTAAGTCTCTTGTCAGGAGATAAGATCTGATGTATTCCTCTCTCAAGGTTATTAGTTGGGTAATAAGGCAAAAAGTCGATCTGAGGTAATACAGCAGGCAGCAGGGGATTATGGGTAGGGTGGAGGAGCTAGGAGCTCGGATCTTGTAGCTTGGAAAGCTGCCGGCTCGGATCCGAAGTTGGATCCGATACCCAAAGGTTGCATACAAATGAAGTACCTACTCAGATGGAACGTTATGGTGAGTACATAACTTCTTTTTATCTCTGCCTGACATACAAGACCATGTCCAACCCAGAATTGATGGACATGCTCCACCTAAAGAAAACCTTATCCCCTCGAGCCACATGCTCTAGGGATCTAAACCTCACCACAAGAATAAGTAGGACGTGCTGGAGGGATAGATTCCTGTCCCAGAGACTTCCTATGCTTTGGAAGAAGATCCCAATCTACATTAGGCAGAGCTCCTCGCTAACACTCTTCAAAAGAAACCTTCACGAGTGGATGGGAAACAGAAAGTTTACCTCGGGGATCACTTCAGTGGCTCTGCTGGACAGAGGCACAGGGAACTAATCTAAGGGGGCGGCGAAAGCCAACACATTCTGGCTAGGCTTATAAATGCCTTTGGGCAGATAGCCTAGTACCCACCTATGAACCTATTCTTATGTATTTCGTATGTTTGTGTTTTGTGTTCTGCTGTTGTTTCCTATAGACTTACAAGGGCTGGGTTAATTGCCTAAATTCTTGCCATAAATGACTTTAGGTGGCTTGTGAATGTTTATTTGAATAGATGCCTTATGAGTAACTTTCTACTGTAGTTCTGTGATATTTTTAATCTTTTCTTTTAGTTTTTAAATTTTACAAGTGCATGTGTCTAATTAGTTAACATGTAGTAAGTTTAAAGAAAATGTGGTCCATGTTACTAATAATGCCAGTTTCTGACTGACTAATTACCATTAGTGTTTTATTCAGATTTTTTAGTGTTAACCTTTTCATTGTAATATGAATATTTACATCTTGCCTGGAGAAGTGACCTAAGTTGGCAAGGTTTTTTTTTTTTTTTTTGACAGGTTGCATGTCTGTGTTTTGTGTGTGTATTGTTTGAATTTATTGGAGTATATGAGCCTTGATCCATTTTTTTTATTTGTTTTAAAGCAAGTGTGGATTTTTTTAGGTGGATTAGGGTGTTTTGTGTTTATTATGATGGGCTGCATGTGTGAATTTTCACCTTAGTTTTAACTAGTAGCTTAGGTGAGTTTAGGGAAATTTATTAAGGTTTATAATGCACTAAAGATGTACATTTTTGATGAATTGCCAAGCAAGTTAATTCAGTAGTGGCCAACCTTTTGGTGTCAGTGATCCACATGGCCATCTCACGCTTTCTCTAAGGCCAGAAACTATGATGAAATACCCTGCCTACAAACAGTTTTACATGAACAGTGTATCCAGTAAAATCTGTAGATAAATTTCTAACTTCCTGTGCTTTCTTTAGCATGCCAGTCAGTTTTTGTATAAAGCATAGGCCTCAGTCAGCTCATCGTCACATGCCTTCCTCTCAAGTCCAGGTCTCAAATCAGTGATATGAAGGACATTAAAGGTTTATTTATTTATTGTATTTTGTTAACAGGGTGAGTTGACTGGTCAGCATATCCTTTTCAGCAATGAGCTGGCCGTTATGACACAAACACATACAAGCAAAGCAGCTATCACAATATAATATCCATAAACAGTGTTTTAGTGCATTGTGCTGCGTAAATGGCATTATGACCTTACAAAGTGTAATATTTAAAATAGGTTTGTAATCTTTCCATCGTGTAACAAATTTAAATTTTTCTTTCATATTTTTAAAAAAAAATCAAACAATCGTGTCAAGTGTTTCTGTTTTTTACATTTTGCACTGTGCTTGGGTGGTATTTTAAAGATAAAATTATTATGTGTAGTAGTTGCATTTGACATTCACTGCTCTGAGTGTTTACATGGAATGCCATTCTTGTGTGAATGGAAACTTGTATGATATATTTGTTGAACATAAATTTTGTTTTATTCTGTTCTGTATTGTAATGATTCTTGAGGCAGGCCAAGTTGCTGACATTTACATAGCATACCTTTTCACTCTCATTGTCGTATATAGTCATTACATTTAAAAACAAGTGCAGACACACTCTTATATAAGGTGTTCTTTTAGTTTAGATTTAAAGTGCTCTGTTGTGTTTTCTACTCTTGTATCTAGTGGTATACAGTTCCGTACAGTGGGCTTTGTTTTGGAGAATGCGTGTGCTCCCTCTGTGGTTTTAAATTTTGGTGTAATAAGGGTTAGCACTTAGCTGAGTTTTCCCTTAGGTCATACATTTGTTCTTTGGTGTTCATTTTCCTTTTTAATGGGTGACATTTGTCTTCAGTCAAATGAAGCATGTTCCAAACTGCTCTGCTATATCCTGCAATATTATTGCATGGAGTGGTGGACAATATTGTTGGTGCATTTCATCAGAGCAGTGAAAATAAATCTCACATAGTCTAGAAAAGTGTGTGAAGTCATGTGCCTTAAGCTGGGTTTAGCTGTACTTTTAACATGAATTTTTCTGACTATGACCACCAACTCATAAGTGTATGAATTAAGCTAGTTAAGAAGGCATGTGATATATGTGAGAAAAGTTTCATTAAACTAACATGGCTTATCATCAGGGGTTGGGAGGGTGGCCTAATGGTTAAGGTGTTTGCCTTAAAAGCACAAGGTGCAAGGTTTGAGTCTCACAAGGGATAATTGGCTAGGCTTAAAATGGCTCGCAAGAGCAGTTAGCTTAGTATGAATCTATGAATCCCACCTAGTGTATACAGTAGACATTTAAGCTAAAAATTATTTGATAGAAGACAACGAGTGAGGAAGAACCAAAGTATGTTCCCTTGGTCAGTGAGAATGCATCACTGTACAAGATTAGATCTCTATTTTGAATTGGCAAATTTAGAGGATTCAACAGACTGGCAGTTATTCAGTGGTCTTGCATGACTGTAATTCACTGCTTCAACTGTTTTTTCTATGACTGCTTTTATTTAGTTGCCTTTCTCCATCTTAGTGCAGAGAACCTATTGATGAATCGTGCAGTGCACTCTGAGTAAGTTTCATCAGGGGAGCAGATGGTGTTTCTGTCATTGATGGCAAATATCAGTGGTTACAGATACAGCTTTCGCCAGCAGCAAGTCCCTGAATTAAATAAATAAAGAAATAAACCATTGAAAAGGGCAGATTCTTGAGTTCTTCCTTGGATGACAAGCAACTCCAAAAATACCTATGTCACATTCCATTTGCTGTTAACACAACTCAACTATGTGCATAGTTGAGCAACATCTGTAATATCTTACTTCATCCAGACCTGTACTCATTGTCATACTGGAATGGATGTTTTGCAGAAGTTTATTTTGTAGGTCAGCCGGGATGTCATTTAATGTATTTGATGATATTGCCTTTATTTTTAAACTTTTAGACAAAAATCTGCATCTGAATCAGGAAATTATAGTGATGTCAAGGGTATAGCCAGAAAATTCCATTTTGTACTAATTAACTCCTTTTACTGTCCCTCCAACCCACCTGGCACTTCGAGCAAATGAACACATCTTTCAAAATGTTGCCTCCTTGCAGTTAATAAATATACTCATCATTTTCAGCATTTCCCTCTAAAACTATTGATATTGTTTGTACATTTCCAGTCCTCTCTGTAAGCAAGCTATGTACTTGTTGTTAGATGCATTAATTTAGATAGTAGGAAAATAATCTGGCCTGTAAAAAGTTAGTGTTTCTTAGTGATGCAAAGAAAAATGTATACAGTAGAGTACAAAGTATATGCCTGGAGGATGTGAGGATATCCCTGGAGATGTCGTAATAGAGGATAAGTCTGACATTGCTGTACCTTGTTTGCATGCTGTTATGTGCAGCCAGGTATGGAGCCAAAAATGTAAATGAGGATGGTAATGGAGGAGCCATACCTTAATCTGGGGCTGGTGATGTAGCTGCTTCATCGGGGAGCTGGTCATACCAGCAAGCGGAAAGCTGAGCCACTGTGGGAAAAGTACTGGGCTTGCTTTGAAAGGGGTTACTTTAAGGTGAGAGGTGGTAGTAGTCAGCTTGAATTTGAGGTACCACTGGTAGAAGGTACAGGACTTACTTTTGAAGAGTAGTTGGGAAGAAAGAGTTGAGGCAGGCTCAGTACTCAGACCCTACTTTATAGGACTTGATGGAGGTAACTAAGAAGGTTCCTGATACTCGACGGCAGGGTTTAGTTCATATACTGTTACAGGGTTGTTGTACATGTAGTTGATCCCTGAAGGAGGGCTAAAGGGAGAAATAATAACCTACTGACAGACATTTTTGGTCATAGCCCACAGTATTCCTTCTACAGGCTGCGTGAACATAAAGCATACTAAGACAGCTTTTGTAAAATTTTTACTGACCAGAAATTGTAGAGGATTTATTGAGGTACAGCAGGACTTAGGAGCAGTGCCAGATAGTTGGCAAAGCAAGAAACAAAGACAAATATGCTTAAATGCCTTTGCCTGTGATTGAGAAAACATTTCAGAGGGTAGCTATGGACACTGCAGAACCTCCAAATACAAGATTCACAGGTAAGAAGTCAATCCTCATGGTGGTAGATAATGCTACTAGATACCTGGAGGCTGTGGTTGTTTCTTCCATTGAGGTAGAGAATGTGGAAAAAGCTATGCTGGACATTTCACGCACACAGCTGCCAACTTCATGTAGACCTGATGGACTGTTTGTGGAAGCATCATTTAAAGTCAGCAGTACGTGGCTGCTGTGTGGATAGCAGTACTGAGGAAGACAGTATCCAATTAGTACATTTATGCTGTAGTTCAGTGTCTAGTGACATTGATGAAGATTTTCCATAAGCACATCTTCTCAGGAAGGAACAACACTCCAGTAAATCACAAGAGTTTTTACCAACAGCAGTGGGTGGCCCTCACCAACAAACTTATGTCCAGTGGAATGAAATCCCACCTGATTTTAACCTCTGGATCTGGCCATGCCTCAACAGTTACCCTCTGCTGATACCATCACTGAACAAGTGCATCATACAGCTGAAGGGTTAAGTGCACTGTACACATGTGTAGTGGACTCATGTTATGCATCACCATTGTAGCACCCCTCCCTCTTTGAAGACAGATGCTGGCATCCCACTTTGCATGCAGTATCTCTAACAGAGTTTCTGGAGCAAATTGTTGCATGGAAAGTGATGTCTTCAGAAAGTAGAGAGATTGATTATTGAATCTCTTTTTCCTGCCCGATTTGTAGAAGCTCAGCACATAGGAAACAAACAAATAGTGCACAGGAACAGACTAGCTGTAATACAGATCCTCATTGGAGCCTGCTAACAGCAGAGGATATCTGAGAATGCATGAAGCAATGTCCCTTGTACCCATGTCTATGTTGTGGTTTTAATGGGATACTGATCCCTTATCTAAGTTGTGGAATATCAAAGGTGATGCCACATGATGATTTTTTCAAAGTCATTCACTACTTTCACTTAAGTAGCAGCTTTAGGTATCCACTCAGAGCCCAGCCTGACCATGACAGACTACACTGTGTATGTCCAGTACTGGATGCAGTGCTGAATGCATGCCAAACCAACTACCACTTACACTGTGAGGTGTCTGTAGAAGAGGGTATGGTAGGATTCCATGGAAGGCTGCCTTTCTACCAGTTCATGCCTGGGAAGCCTGAGCAGTATGGCATCATAGTCTGGATGCTGGCCAGTGCACACAATGGATATGTGCATGACTTCCAAGTGTATACTGGAAGTGAGGAGCGAATGTCTGAACATGGTCTGGCTCACAGTGTTGTCATCGACCTTACAGTAGACTTTCAGAGTAGACACCACCATATTTACATTGACAATTACTTTTCTTCACTCACTCTGGCACAGCACCTTCTACAGAAGGGGTTGTACTGCTGTGGCACAGCCCAGACAAACAAGATTGGATGGCTGTCTGATCTGAACATATGCACACTGAAAAGGTTTAACTCATTAACCCCAAGTACCTTCTCATAGCGCCTGTGTGCTTAAACACAAGCACACCATGAGAAGATACAAATTACAAGCCATTACCCCCGAGTGCCTTCCACAAGAGAGACAAATTTCATGCAGTTTTGTACTTCACCATAATGTAAAACACGCTGAAATCATAACTGAATGTGTAATTTACCTTCTGTAGTTACAATTCAGTGTGTTTTTACATTAAGGTCACATTAAAGGTTTAGTAGAAAATCTGATTTCAAAGTTCTTCATAAAGCAAGTGGTGGCAGCCAATCAGATTCTTGCAATCCAAGCCACCACTTGCATAACACCTCCACCCCCAAACTAAATTTCTTTTGTTTTTCTCCAAGTAAAAAGAGGGTCCAGCAGTGGGTATTTCCCTTCTTTTTGCAAAGATTTGGAGATTTTACCTGCTACTGGAGCCTCTATTTTATTTTCGGCACTCAAAGATTCAACGGATCGCACTACAAGCAGTTCCCGTTCAGCTTGGCCTTTTTTTGGTTCTTCCGGTAAGCTTTTATATATATATATTTTTTTTCTTTTTTATCTTACATGCACTGTTCCTGTACTCCATTTTTCTGCACCCAGGGAAACCATTAGCAACATAAAACATCAGAGTGAATGAAGAGTACAATGTCATTGTCTTGGGGACATGACTGACGGTGAGGGCAATACATTTGGAAATGTTTGGGGTGTCCAGGAGCCAGGAAGGAAGAAGTATTTTGTCCATTCCATTAATTTTATGTCTGCTGGGTGCTGCTGTTAGTGATTCTCTTAGGGTTGCGTTGCGGCCATAATGTCAGCTGAGTCAGGAAATCCAGCAAAAGCAAATGATTTAAAAGAGCTGCCTCATGCACCACGATTGTAAATAACAAAATCAAAAGACAGTTGTGTTTAAAGGATCAGATGTGTATGGGAGGTGGTCAGCATTATCATACCCGGTTTGGTTTATGTATATGTGCATACAGTCACAGACCATCTCTAGCTGTTAACTAAATTATTAGGCATCTACACGTACGTATTAGACAAGAGACCTCTGACACATACTATCAGGTGCGTTCACGTGCTGTGTCTGTGAGCACATCACAGCGTCTCTCCAAACATGAAGGTGGGAGTTTGAGAGATTTTTTTGGAGAAAAAAAAGTTTTCTTCAATTATAAATGAGTGTTTTATAGTGAAATGTAATGTTTCTTAGGTAAGGCCCATTTTAACGCTCGTATTAAAGTCTGGATAATTTGTTTATGAAGAAACCGTCATGGATCTTGCCAGTTTGGAAGTGTAGAATTTTTTTGGAGTTATTAAATGCCTTTGCGGGCAGATTCAGTTAAGTGGAGTAGTTCCTCTGTCCTGGGAAGTTGCAAGTCCCTTTCCTTGGTTTTAGGGAGTATTTTGTACTTGTTCCCAAGGAACAAACTTGCTGGAGATTGTTTTTCTGTTCATGCCTCAGGTTAAATGGGTCTCTGGTTGGTGGAGATGGTAAAGTGAAAAGGGTGTTTCACTGACATTCGGGCATTCAGATGGACGCGTAATCGTTAGGAAGTGACTTTGTATTGTACATCGTGCATGTGGCTTTTGGATTGTTTGTATCTTTTACATCTTATAATTTTGGTAGTTATAGAGTAATGGTATTTTATTGGATTAACCCGCTTCCATTATGCACTGTGCACCGTGTCATCTGTAGAAAGAATTGGTTAGTTGTAAACTATGTAGAGGTTTATTCTTCGGCTGATGTTCAGTGATCATCATTGTGACACTCTTGTTTTGGGGTTTTAGAAGCTTGGTTCCAGAAAACTGTGGAGTTGTGTAAATCGAACGACCCTGGAAGGGTTCTTAAGTCGCCAAGAACCACTCAAATGCCAAGGCTTCTGAGAGACGAACAGTTGTAGAACAGCCTGTTAGCTGAACTTGTGTAGAAGTCAGGCCTGGAGCATGCTGTTAGCAGTTTCAGAGTTAAATCCTGTAATTACTGCGGCGCTTACACTGGTCTCTGTGAATGATTTGGTAGTGTGTGGGGCTGATATGGATGAACGGAATTTGTTTTTCTTCTGAATAACAGTAAAAACTGATTTCACTAACCGTAGCAAAATGTGTATATTTAACACCTGTCCCTCTCTCTGCAGTACAGTCCTGATGTGGGCATTTATTTGGGAGGGGGCATGGAAAAATGGTAACTGTCCTGATATTTTAGCAGAAAAATAGTTTTATTGCATTCATTTAAATGATGTAGAAGGTGACAGTTCTATAACTGAAGCACTTCAGTATGATATAAAACAACAAAGGGAAGTAAAAGCTCACAACGCTGATGTCTTGTTTTAGTAATAAAGTGAAAGAAATGTTCCACTTTGGACATCTGAAGAGGTGATAAGCCTATGTTTTGCATGGTCATTTTCATGGATTTCTTTGGTGGAAAGCGGAGGGCAGTGTGTGGGATGAGAAGAGGCAGTGGGCATTCTGCAGCAAATGCTGATCTTGTAGTGAAGTACAGTCGCCTTTTCCAAGAAATTTCAGTAGCAGTCCACCTGTCTGAGAGGAGCATGCATTTGATGGTTTGAGTATATATTCTTAGGAACTTTTGGTGTGACTGTGCTGTCATTCCTAGTTCTTTAGGAAATGATTGAATAATAAAATATTTGGTGAGTTTATTGTTATATTTACACACACACACTGTACTTTTGTAACTTGCTAGTCTTTCCTGGGTTGTATATTTGTCCAGTGTAAGTGGGCATTCATAGTTGGTTGTACTTGAGGTAAACAATTTGAAATTGTGTAAGATGAGATGAGTAACTTCAGTGTACTGCTCGGATTAAGTAGAGGGAACTTGTAAAGAAAGGTCTAACAAGGATTGGAGAAAAATGAGTGTGTTTTGACTGGGGGTGGGGGGGTGGGTGGGATCTGGTTGAGGGGTTAACATTAATTATGTCCACTAGGAGATTCTCTTAAGAATGGTGAAAAATCATTTCACTAGGAACATTAGAATTATTTTTTTTGTGTGTGTGAGTGATGGGGTAAACTTGCAGCACTGTTCATTTTTTATTTTTGTAATGATCGGGATGTGGTGTTACTATGACCGTCACAAGGGCTGGCTGACTTCCTGGGGGATGCTGTTATGTATTTCTTGGCAAGTTAGTGTTAGTCCATGGCTCAGATGCCAGTTATTTGTCTGTGTTAGCCCTTTATGGAGAACATTTGTGACAGTGGTTCATTTGAGGTTGTGCACATAGTTTAAGAATGTCTTGTGGTTGTCCTTGGCTGGTAGGACAAATGTACCTCAGATTTGGCTTTGGTAGATTTTAATTGTCTTCAGATCTGTTTGTTTACTGTGAGACGGCTTTTATCTTGCTAGGTGCTGCACCTCCTAATTTTTGCCACGATTTTCTTCCTTCTGTTATGCAGCCTATTGATGTTGCGATTCCACTAAAGGTGGCCGTTTTTTTTTTTTTTTTGAGTTAGTTCTGTACTTGATGCTATTGGGTGGCGTGGTGAGTGTGCCCAATAATACATGGGTTTCCTGGGTCATAGAGGGGAACCTGTGTCTTGCAAGTAAATGCTATGGGATTTAGCTTATGGTAATTTGATGATGGAGAAGCTCAAGTTCATTGTCCTGTTTGACCAGCCATGAGAAGCTCAAGTTCATTGTCCTATTTGACCAGCCATGAGATATAGTGTTTTAAAGTCAGACACCTCCACCTTTAGTCCCTGTCTGTATATTGTGTTACTACTTTCTGGTATTTGACATAGCATATCTTCCATTACCCACTTAGGCCAGTAATTCTAGCAATATCCCCTAGAATTAATTTCTTATAGATGTCTCTTGACTTACTTGCTGACCATTACAAGCATGGAACTACCATATGTTTTGGGCTTTTTTCTTGGCTTTGTCAGTCATTTCTGGAATTTAGCTGGGAGGAAGGGGTCAATATCTATGTTATACTATTTTACTGAATTACTCAGGTCTTCTCCTTACTGATAATGAGTATTTACATAACAGCTGCACAAGGTAATAACATGAATGCCTATGTTATGTGCAACAATTTTCACCTGTGTCTGAGCATACATAACTTTGCACGTCATTATCACAGTGCAGTTACAATATAGCACTGAGTCATTATCACTTTTCAGACAAACTGTTAGCAGCTGTCACTGTTATTCACATAAGTAGAACTGCATCCTGAGCTTCCCTACATCCAGTGTGAAGGTATGCTGGATTGCAAGAAGAGATATGCATTGGAGCGGAATACTGCAGTTGTTGGAAGAGAAGTGTTCCATTTACCCTGAGCCTGACTTCCTTGTGCTGCACATTGGAGGGAATGATGTGATCAGTCAACCACTTGGAAGGGTTCAGTTTCAAATCAGACCAATTTTTGAACACCTGCAGTCGTGGTGGCCACATTGTCATTTTTGTGGTCTGACATAATTCCTTGCTAGATATGGAAAACAGGAAATAGTCAATGGGCAGCACACAAGGCCAGACGTTTACAGAATGGGTTCATGCATGGCTTGATGCACAGGGTCGGTGGATCTACAGTCTGCCATGACAGCATAACCGCAGCAGATGTTCACCTGTTCAGAAGGGACGGCTTTCACCTGAGGAGGGCATTGCATTGTTCTTGACTGACCTCCACAATGGCGTGAGTAGAGCTGTGCAGGATTGGTAACATACAGCTTGTGAGAAGAATGGAAAACACCCATGACCAAGTAAGATCAGTATGGTAAGTAAAACTCTGTTATGAATTCTGTTGTATAAAATATATTTTTCTGAGTTTAGCAAATAATTGTGGGAAGGAGCTGGTGAAAATGCTGAGAAAGAACAACTGTTTCAGGAGAGTGCTACCACGTACAATCGATTATGTCAGTAACCATCCTGCAATGCTTCTTTTGTTATTTTTCTTTTATCAGGCATGTGTAGAGTTTAGATGACAGGAAGGGCTTAGTAATACAGAACTTGATCTCTTAGGTCCATTGCTGAGTGGACACATGTAAAGAGAAAAGGCATAGGTAAGGAAGACTGCTGACATTGAAGGAGGTCGTGAGACTGTAGTGGTATCAGCTGAGTGGGTAGTCAGCACAGGTATCCGACAGATCAAATGGCCTTGCATGCCACTGAAGTCCCATGTCTGTCCTAGGTTCATTAGTGGAGTGGTGGTCCTTACTTTGCTTTTTCTCTTTACATGTACCCATTCAGCAGTATGTTGGCTACACCAAGAATGTGTATATTTACAATGATATCTGTCTATATGGTAAAATAGCTAAGTCCGAATGCTGTACACATGTACAGATATCCATTTGTTTAGGACTTAGGTTATAGAAATTATGATTTTTTTCATATTTTGGTAAATAACTTTGCAAGGGAGCATCCGAATGTGCTAAATAATACCTCATTTTGAAGACAGTATTGATAGCTGTAACATAATAAAAGAACTGCCTGTATGTTGTACACATGTACAGATGTCAAAATTTGTTTCGGACTTAGGTTATGGAAATTATGATTTTTTTCATATTTTGGTAAATAACTTTGCAAGGGAGCATCTGAATGCACTAAGTAATACCTCATTTTGAATTCAGTATGGTTATAGAAATTATGATTTTTTTCATATTTTGGTAAATAACTTTGCAAGGGAGCATCTGAATGTGCTAAATAATACCTCATTTTGAAGACAGTATTGATAGCTGTAACATAATAAAAGAACTGCCTGTATGTTGTACACATGTACAGATGTCAAAGTTTGTTTCGGACTTAGGTTATGGAAATTATGATTTTTTTCATATTTTGGTAAATAACTTTGCAAGGGAGCATCTGAATGCGCTAAGTAATACCTCATTTTGAATTCAGTATTCATAGTTCCAACATGGTAAAACACTGTGCCTGTATGTTACACACATGTACAGATATCAAAGTTTGTTTCGGACTTAGGTTATGGAAATTATGATTTTTTTTCATATTTTGGTAAATAACTTTGCAAGGGAGCATCTGAATGCGCTAAGTAATACCTCATTTTGAAGACAGTGTTACTCCTTACAACATAGTAGAAGACTGTACAGATATCACAGTTTGTTTAGTCTTGCATGATTATGAAAATTATACATTTCCAATAGTTGTCATTATTATGCCCATATCTTTGCAAGGGAGCATGGCGATGACACAAATGATGCATCATTTTGAAGCTGATATTGAGCCGCACAACTTGTATGCTGATATGTATCCTCTGTCTGTTACAGGTGATGAGATATTATGCTTTGTTTATTTATCAGTTATGAGAAATATAATAGTAATCATATTTCTGTGAATATCTCCATAAAGGAGCATCTCACAGTAATGGTAAAGGTATCATTTTTAAAGCTGGCATTCATACAAACAAAGTAAATACAAATTGTATGGGTCTACATGATACATTGAGCAAGATACTGTGCTTTGCTTTTCCAAAAAGGTAAAAAATATGCACAATATCAGCATTCCTCGCCAAATATTTAATAATGACTGATACACACTATCAGCATTTACACTTTTGGAAATGTCAGTGTCTGCCGAACAACTTTCGCATTTACATTTTTAGTCTAGCTCTTACAGTTAGAGTTATGAATATTTGTTTTCTGTATGGTATTACAAATATTTTCTGAAAATGAGCTCAGGCTGCACTGTTGTTCCTATGGTGGAAGTAAGCAGGTAGCATTTTCTGAGCTGCTCCGGAGTGAATGAGTTAAGTGTGGTTATGCAAACAGCTGCAGTATGACCTCTTACTTGCCACAAATTGGAGGGACAACAAACCTGTGTTTGTACTGTCCACCAGTGAAGATCACATCATACCAAAAACAACTGTTGTGTATCATTGTTGAGATGACAGTGTAGTCTGCATTGCCTGTCCCGCAGTTGTACCCATGTACATCACACATATTAATGGTGTGGACATACCATTCCCACAGCTGGACTTCTGTCTATCAATGAGTAAAGCCAAAAAATGGTGGCATACCTCTCCTGGTGTGGCAGTGGTAAAGGCATTTATTTTGTTACATGAGAGTGCAAACCATGCAGTGGGTGAGTGACACGTGCAAGGCAACTGCAACTCAATAAAGGCCTTATGGACCATCTTATAAATGGGTATGAAAATCATAAAATAGCTGCTCCTATGTGTCAGGTGTTGTGACAGCACCACACAAATACCCAAGAGCCAGCCAAGAGATTTGGTTCTGGAGCAAACCACTTTTACGAATTAAGAAGGGATGATGCTGGAACTGTTCTGCAAAGGGTATACGAGCAGAACCACAGTACCAATGTATAGAATGAAAAGTGCATGTGGAATGCTTTGCAGAATATCATCGCCACACCATTTTGAGTGCATAATTAATGCCAATCCTTGCCAATGTCTTGCAGTAAGACACCTGGTGTAATGTTTGCTGAGAGTAAATACTGGCATCCAGTCTTGAGTTCCTGAGCAACAGCTATGACTGAAGCAAAATGTTGTCTGCAGAGTTACATTGCTGTAGAACACTTAATTTGAGTTGTGTATCTCACCCGGGAGGGAATAAGAAGCTACAAAGAAAAGTTAGTTGGGTTGCACATTCTGAACCATCCATCGTACATTGTCTTCTCAGTTTCTTGGGTAAGTAATAATGGTGAATTTCTGGTTGAACTTAGCTACACCTCTGTAGGGCAGTATCCAGGAAAGATTAATTTCATATTGGTTGGCACTTACTGTATTTGTGTTGAATGCATGAATGACCCATACTTCAGTCTGCATTTCAGACTGTGGTGTGATAGCCAAAAGTGAAGATGTGAGTGAAGTGGAGAGGTAGTATGTTTTCTTGTTTGCATTTTCATTTGGGAGGACAGTGATCGTCTCTTTACTCCACTGGACAGTAAAACCTGGTGTGAGTACCATGTATGTCTGCAATGTAAGCTGGACACCACATGTAGTAATGTTAATGCCCGTGCTTGTTGGACCACAGCCATGTACACTGCTCACAAGCCTTACCTACAGGCAGGACATAAATTTGTTCATGCATTTTGTTTTGCTGTAGGTATTTATGTTCATAGGAATGTTCATGGGTTAGTACTAGGCTACCTGCCCTTTCAGGCCATGTTAAGCCTAGCCAGTTACCCCATGTGAGAATCAAACCTGCACCTTGTGTCTGTAAGGTAAACACCTTAACCATTAGGCCAACCCCCCCCCCCAGTTGTGTAAAAGAAGTCATGTGAGGTGAGTGTTAGCAGCTAAAAACAGTGCATCACATTACTGCTGTAGGTGACAGAGTGCTGTCATTCACCAAATACCACTACTTTGTTTGTTGTTTCACATATTTGCCCGTAGTTTAGTTTATACAGGACATAATTGTGTATGTGTGTGCAGTGTTGTACTTGTTGGTTTTGGGGTTGCTGATATGTGAATGTACAGGGAACCACACATTGTGGCATTACTACATGGGTATACTAAGTAGCACCACCAGGAGGACAGGTGGTCATACCTTCACATATTGGAACAACACTCGATCAGGTTGGATTCCGGCAATAAAGGCTATACGCAGCTTCCCTTAAAAACCGTTTAATGAGTTCAAGATGTCATAAAAATTCACAGATAAAAACCACTTCAAACAACGTTAAGCGCTTTCATCCGCCATCCGGCAGACTTCATCAGAACAATATGCTTTGGCTGCTGCTCCCTTTTTAACTCAAAATCGGCGCCAAAACTTCATGACAAATCATTGGCTATTAAGATTTAAAAATACAGACACTTGCAAACAATGTAATGGCTACTATCCTATACTTTGTGTTGGTTATTAAAACCTAATATTATAAAAGAAACTTTATGTTAACCCAGGAAGTTGATAACTCTATAAAAATATTATATATTATACAATAATTGACTAAAAGTTATACATATATTAACTAATGGATAAATATACAATATCATGTTCATATCCTTAGATATTCACTTCTAACTCCATGAGCATTATGCATTTTATATACCTAATTCTCACTATACTAAATGTCACCTATTGCAATATAATAATCCATATGATGCTAATTCATAATGCATATATTTATACATACATAGTAATAATAAATAAATAAATAATTAAATAATTACAATATGATAATAAATAATTAAAATTCTATTATTATATACATTGGAAAATTATTTATTATTATTATTACTTAAAAACTCATAGGGTATAGATTTAATAAAATGTAATAAAATTCAATGTCCCCATATATGACATATGTAGTAAACTAGTGCAAAACCACTGATAGATATAATACTGGTTGTTATCTCATTAATAAAAAAGGCTTTATACTAACATAATCATTGAGGCCAGGTTTCGTTGTGGCATCAGTAAGAATTTGCCAATTACTCTCTCTACATGCAAGTCTGGTTTTCCAGTCCCCTCCCAATGGGTTAATGTACTCTTTTTGTCTATAATTGTAAAATGAAACAGATGGTGTTCTCCTGCTTCACTGATGTGTTTATATAGTGCATTATTCATATCTTTGCATTTAATCTTATAATAATGTTCGTAAATTCGTTGTCTCAGTTGTCTTTCAGTTTTTCCTATATAGAATGCAGGGCATTCTATACATTTTGCTAAATAAACCACCTGTTTTGTATGACAATTTCCATTCAAACTGTTAATCTTTGTCCCATTCATGTTTTCCAGTTTGGTATAAGACTGGGTGTTAATATAATGACACTGCTTACATCTCCCACATTTCTTAGTGGGATTATATACTAGCTCTTTACGAACCTCTTCGTACCCTGCCCTTTCAAGTAATTTCTTTATATTAGGGGCAGTCTTATATACTATTTTCGGGTACGATCCTATTTTGTCCGTGTCTGCCTTTGAAACAGTAACTATGTCCCAATGCCTTGTTAAAATCTCCTTTATATTATCAACATAAGGTGTGTATGTGAGGACACAAACTCTTCCTGTTTGGAAACTATTGGTGGATCCCATCTTTATCTTATGTACATACTTCCCTAATAATGAAATATACTTATCATTCCATTGTTTGGATACATAGCTGATCGTATCATCTATAAGAAGCCTAGGGTATCCTCTATCGAGAAAAAGTTTTTTAATTAATTGCATCTCTTCCTCCATTTCCTTTTTTGTAGATGACATCCTAGCCCCTCTTATGCATTGTCCTTTTATAATATTCTTAAAAATGTGTCTAGGGTGGTTACTGGTATAATATACATAATCATTAGAGTAGGTACTTTTCCTGAATACCTTAGAGGCAAATTCATTATCATTGGTTTTAAAAATATATACATCTAAAAACGCTATACCCCTATCACTATAGTTACATGTAAATTTAAAATAACTGGTGGTGCCATTTATGTATTCCATAAACTTGATAATTTCGTCATTAGATCCCTTCCACAAAATAAAAATATCATCTAAAAATCTAGTGTAAAACATAATATTGGAGCTGTACACACTGTTGTTCAATACATATTTGGATTCCCAATCCAGCATAACCAAATTGGCGAAAACGGGTGCGCATGACGCACCCATTGCTACCCCTTTCCTTTGTTTGAAAATATTTTCCTCAAACACAATATAGTTGTGGTCCAGGACTAAGGACATCATATCTACTATTAAGACTATCCTATCCCAACTTAATGTTGAATAATTCCTAAGACTATTACTGAAACTCTCCAAACCTTCTTCTTTAGGGATACTGGAAAATAGGTCACAAACATCAATCGTGACAAATTTGTAGTCCATATTCCATAATAGTGGTGTCAATTTTCCTAAAAAATCCCATGAATCTATAGTAAGATGCGGAATATTTTTATATACATGCTTGGTCCATCTATCTATTACTTGCCCTATATTAAAAGTTTTAGATTTGGACCCTGATACTATCGGTCGGAATGGTGGATTAGTTATAGATTTATGTATTTTAGGTATACCCACTATGTGGGCTAGAATAGGATTTTCAACACATATAAATTCATAGATATCCTGTGTGAGTCTATTATTTATAAAATATTCTTCAATAGCTGAATCAATGTATCTATATCCTGTAATCACTTCATTCATGGATATGCCATCATAATTTCCTGATTTCTCTAATATATTTAAAATAGCTTTTTTATATTTTGAACTAGGGTATATAACAACTCCACCCCCTTTATCGGGTTTCATTATTCTGATATCTTTATTTTTAATTAATTCATTAAGACATTTCCTTTCTTTTACTGTCAAATTATCCTCATACTCATTATTCTTGTCTTTATTTCTTACTTGATTTTTATTGTACCAATATATCTCCTTGCATACTATCTTTTCATAGTTTAATATACTGGGGTTATTTATAGGCATGTATGCACTTTTTTTCTTCATCTCACATATCGATGTAACTGATTTATCCCCTATTTTATCAAATTGTATCGCAAGGTTTAATTTCCGACAAAATAATTTAATTTGCTTGATGGTGTCCACCAGTGAGAATTTAAGATTTGGTATAAACTTCATACCTTTTGCTAAAAGACTATAAAACTCAGTGTGTGTAACATAATCAGAATAATTATAAACCTTAAAACCATTGTATGTACTTAATATATGCTGTATGTCAACATCCTGGTGGGTCCCCCCACTAGTGTTCAGTATATCCACGTCGGCTGATTCAGTTGTGATAGGGGTCGGTTGAGGTAAACTCTTGTTTAAAATTTCCTGTGGGTTGGATTTTGATTGTAATAGTTCTTCCTGAACTCTGGGTGGTATCTGGGTGAATGTACAGGGAACCACACATTGTGGCATTACTACATGGGTATACTAAGTAGCACCACCAGGAGGACAGGTGGTCATACCTTCACATATCACTAACAGTCTGGAAGTGGTAGGGGAGGAAAGATACTTGGCTGTGAAACAGTGATATATTGCTTGTCATTCTGAGCATGTCAGCAAGCTAAGCGATGTTAGCATTAAGTAATGGCAAGTATGAGCTTTGTGTTTGAATTTGTTTGGTTTGATATGACGGATAATTAGTGTCTTAAATGCATGCTTTATTTCTGTTGCAGTGTCACAACAGAAGCAAGTCAGGGTTGTCATATGTTGGTACTGTTACATATACTGGCAGAGATGGGTCATTAAGAGCTGGCAGGAAACCTTTGGTTACCTAAACAGAGGGTAGAGTTGACATGAGATGGACATAGAGGTATGTTGTGGGATGGAATACTTCTACTGCTGAGGAGAGAATACATCCAGACTGTCACCAGACATTCTGATATTTCATATTGGAGGAAATTACATGACAACATCTCAATTACCTGACCTGAAATACAAAATAATGGACGGTGTGGAGAGCATTTTGCATTTGTGGCATATGTGAGATAACTTATACAACACATGGGTGTTACTCAAAAAAGTAGTATTATAATGTGGCAGTAAATGGGAAGGCTTCAATTGATGTAAAAGACGTCCTTTCATATCACTCTTCCAGTATTCTTCACATAAGGGGATCTCCTGCCAAGGAT
Organism: Protopterus annectens; assembly: GCF_019279795.1. Taxonomy (NCBI): domain Eukaryota; kingdom Metazoa; phylum Chordata; order Ceratodontiformes; family Protopteridae; genus Protopterus; species Protopterus annectens. Next base: position 198,399,429 of record NC_056745.1, read on the forward strand.
AGCCCAATGTCCAGCCAGTATACCAAAGCCTTTAGCGTGGCTCCTAGGTTCCTGGCGTCGGCTCCGAATAAACCCTACCACGGTGCGAATGCACAATCCTATACTCTGCATCAGCTTGAACTGAATAAAGACTTATAGGGACCCCCCCCCCACTAAACAACCAACGCGTGGCTCCTAGGTTCCTGGCGTCGGCTCCGAATAAACCCTACCACAGTGCGAATGCACAATCCTATACTCTGCATCAGCTTGAACTGAATAAAGACTTATAGGGAACCCCCCCCCACTAAACAACCAACGCGTGGCTCCTAGGTTCCTGGCGTCGGCTCCGAATAAACCCTACCACGGTGCGAATGCACAATCCTATATTCTGCATCAGCTTGAACTGAATAAAGACTTATAGGGTAAAAGCAATACCCAGATATTAATTATACCTAGCTAGCTTATAGTTCTGTAGGCTGGAAACCCAACAGTACCTTTCTGATTTACTGTATATTTAACCTTACCCTGCAAAAACTCCAGGGTCTGGAAATAGAAAGGTCCTATTCTACCTTTGAAGCCTACACTTGCATCCAACTTAATCTAAGGCCATTCCTAAAGTTTACATCTGCAACGGGGTAAAGTTGATTACAAATGCAGTTCTAATGAATGTTTAGTCTTCACTTCTTGCTGCTTAAAATACTGTTTCTTTCTATGTTAGAGCGAGGGTCTAGCAATCGCCGAGTAGCCATTGTTTAAGACTGTATTTGGTAGTTGTTTCCCACTGAAATTACAGCTAAATCTAATGACACTAGAAGTATTAACCTGCACATGTTTTCAATAGCAGCGCAAGACTGTAATAACAATGTACTTGCCTTTTTACTAAATGTGTCTACGCCTATGTATGTGAAGCTTCTTGATGCATGGTACAGTGTATTTTCTATGCCTCTCCCTCACTGCTTATCTTAACATACCTCTTACTACTATAATTTAGCGATATATAACTTAAGTGTCTAAGCATAAGATATTGCATTTAACCTGCCTCTTAAACGTGGTTTATCTCTTTTATTCCACTTTAGGAACCCCCCCCCCCACTAAACAACCAACGCGTGGCTCCTAGGTTCCTGGCGTCGGCTCCGAATAAACCCTACCACGGTGCAAATGCACAATCCTATACTCTGCATCAGCTTGAACTGAATAAAGACTTATAGGGTAAAAGCAATACCCAGATATTAATTATACCTAGCTAGCTTATAGTTCTGTAGGCTGGAAACCCAACAGTACCTTTCTGATTTACTGTATATTTAACCTTACCCTGCAAAAACTCCAGGGTCTGGAAATAGAAAGGTCCTATTCTACCTTTGAAGCCTACACTTGCATCCAACTTAATCTAAGGCCCTGCAACCTCCTGGCAGGTGTATTCCCCGCTCCGCTTCGCCCTCGCTTCGCTCGGGCTCGCTCCGCGCCCCACCCTGCCCCCATATCCCACCCGCCCCCACTACCTCTAAATTTATATATACATCTAGCCCATCCTACCCCCCTCCCCTCCATTCACGGCTGTCCTCCGATTAACAACTCCTCCTCTCACACACTCAGCCATCCCACTAAACGTAGCAAGCCCTCCAAATCTTCCCACCCCACAAACTACTACTTACTCACTATCATGGTTAAAACCATGTATTCCTTCATCTCTTCACTTACTTTACTCCTTATCATCCCTTACCTTTTATCACGCTATGAACACCAAACACTATTAGGAATTCCTTTCCCCAAGGCCCACACTACCATATACGTACACCCAACACCTAACCTTATAGTTCCTTCTCCCCATACTGCAAAATCTCTAGGCTTTAATCATATACAACCAACCCTCCACTACCCTAGATCACCTAATAATAAATCTAACCTCAAAATACTCTACAAACTTCAAAAATTCCTAGATCACCTAAAACAATGTATTACTCAACACGGTGACATTCATCCCAATCCAGGCCTCACCACTCATCAAGACCCTGCCACCTCAACACTACCCCATACTCCTAATACCTCCCTCCTCATCTTTCACCTCAACCTAAGAAGTATAAACAACAAAGTACATAGCTTACATGCTATGATAGCCACACACTCCCCAGATATCATGTGTCTCTCAGAAACATGGCTCAAACCCGCCACAAAGGATGAAGAAATTCTCCCACCTGGCTATAATATCCTAAGGAATGATCGAATAACCAAAAAGGGCGGGGGAATAGCTGTAATGTTTAATAACAGACTTAACATCATTAGGAACACATTGCATCCCCCCCAGGTCTCTAATATTGAACTTATTGCACTAAAGATTTGCCTAAACTCCCAAAAATGTATCAATCTAGTAGTAATCTATATCCCACCAGGGAAAAACCTTGAAAACCTTGAGCATACTTTAAGTTGGATAGCCGCAAACTACCCTCAAGAAACCATTATATTAGGGGATTTCAATATTGACTGGTCCCACTGCTCTGCCAAGACAACTCCCCACCCAATCAATCTTTATGGCTTCTCCCAAAATATCACAGCTCCTACCAGAATTGGTAACACACAGCAAAAGGAGAGTACGATTGACTGGATTCTCACCAATAAAGCCGCTAACAATTATTCTACTGGTACCCTCCCCAATGACCTTAGTGACCACCTCGTCACTTACATTATAAAGCACAAGCTTTGTATTTCCAACCCACCCCTACATAAACTTATCAGAAACAGGAAAAAGTTCAACCTAGATCTATTCCTAGCTGAACTAAAATTCTGCAATTGGTCTAGCCTAACTACTCTTCCCCTAGCCGAGAGCGTGTCATACTTCAATGACACTTTCCTAAACATTCTTGACTCCCATGCTCCAAATCGACTAATTAGAACTAAGGACCGCATAGCTCCCTGGCTAACAAGAGAAACCAAAGCAAAAATTAAACTCCGTGACCAGGCTTGGAATAAATGGAGAGCTACCAAAACTCCCCTAGATCGTATTAAATTTCAACAACTCAGAAACTCCACGAAATCTGCCATTACTAGAGATAAAAAACAGTATTTCTGTCACCTCCAGGACAAACATCAGTCTAACCCAAAAAAGTTCTGGGCTGGATTTAACAACCTCCTCCATCCTGGTAAATCCTCTACCCCAATACCCGTGAAACTCACTAGTAAGAAACCAGAAGAGATAGCCAATTCCTTTAACACTTTTTTTACAGAGACCATCCAGTCCCTCGCCAATCATCTACCCACTTCCTCCCCATCATTAACTCTTCCTCATGACTCACCTCCTCTCTCCTTTAACCTACAAACAGTATCCACCTCCTACATTCGTACCCTACTAAAAAAATTGAAACCGTCCACCCTTGCGGCCGATCGTCTCCCAGCGGAATACCTCCAATTAGCCTCTGATGTCATTGCCTATCCCATATCAATTTTGATTAACAGATCCATAACTGAGGCCACCGTCCCCCCCATTTGGAAAATCTCGTACATCATTCCACTTCACAAAGGAGGCTCCTCCACTGAAACATCTAACTATAGGCCTATTGCAATACTTTCTCCAATAGCAAAAATTTTAGAACGGTGTATTCACAAACAACTCCTCCACCACCTCACCATCAATAATCTGCTATCAATTACCCAGCATGGCTTTCGCCCCCATCACAGTACTACTACTGCCCTCCTCTCCTTTGTCGACTCAATAAATAGCAACCGTAACAAAAAACTTATATCCTCTGCGCTCTTTCTTGATCTCTCAAAAGCTTTCGACATGGTTAACCACCAGCTATTACTCCACACCCTGCAAACCTTTCATCTGGACAACGTAGCACTAAACTGGTTCAAGGACTACCTTTCTGGCCGGCACCAAGCAGTCCTATGGCAAAATAGTCTATCTCAACTACTCCCTAACAACATTGGCGTCCCACAGGGCTCCATACTTGGCCCCCTTCTTTTCTCTGTTTTTATAAATGATCTTCACACAATCATCCCCAGTACCACCTGCATACAATATGCGGACGACTCCACCCTGATCTGCTCTGATCTCTCTCTCCAGAAACTCCAAACAGCCACCCACCTATGTTTTGCCAAAGTTGAAAAATGGTTCTCTGACCTGAAACTCATACTTAACCCAACTAAAACCAAGTTACTTCTATTTTTCCCCTCCTCTACCACTAGAACCACAACATGCGAATCCTAGGTCCTTTTTTGTCGAATCCTTTAATGGCACCATCATTGAGCCCGTCTCCCACACCAAGCTATTAGGTGTCACTATTGACCACAAGCTCAAATTTGATATGCACATTGCCCAAACCATTAAGTCAGTTAACAAGAAACTAGGTTCAATGTACAGAATCAGGAACTTTCTCACTCCTCATGCAAAATTAACCATTGCCCGCACTCATCTCCTTTCAACCCTACTATACGCCTCCCCTATATTTTCCTTCCTCAATAAACGTGAACTCAATAACTTTTCTACCACCTACCACCATATAGCCAGATTCATTACAGGAACACCATATCGTACCCACCATTGTCTCAACCTCAAGAAACTAGGCTGGTTAGAACTGCCCAATCTTCTTAAATTCAATCAACTCACGGAAGCATTCAAAATAATTAATCAACCAGACAAAAGATGATCACTGAGCAAAATCCTGACCCCATACACCAACTTAAGTTCCCTTTGGTCTTCAAACAGTAATCAAGTATTAACCATCAAATCTAATAACTTGGGCGGCGATGCTCTTTATGCTAACTCTATTGGAAAGCAATGGAATTCCCTTCCCAACTACCTTAGACTCATGCCTTCACTTAAACTATTCAAAAACAATCTCAGAGATTATTTAAAGTCCCACTGGTTGTGCCCATGTCTAAACCCAGACTAATTCCTATATGTCTCATAGTATCCTACACTCTTCTCTCTCACAAGCTATTATCTAGCATTTTACTTCCTCCACATGTACCCTTGTCATCTTACCAACTTAGCTTGTCCTGCCACCTCCTTAACTTAAGCATTTTTTTCCACTAGCAAGTATATACCATGTATTGTTTTGTTATCTTTATAATGTTGTACCTTTATTTAATTGTAGTGTGTTTCTTTTCTCATTATTGGGAGCTTTTCTCCCCGGGCCTCTACTGAAAAAGGATATGTATCCAGCTAGACTAGCCCGGTCAACAAATGTAAAATAAAATAAAATTATAGGTACCATATGTCACACGTATGCTCCCTGTGTATGACGTAGGGCATAAAGGTGATGTACAGACTCAGATACTCAACAACTTTGCCACTAGTCTGAATGCCATTATTGAACATCTGTCTGAATGCCCTTCTGACCTGCTGGTTACCAAGCCAGGTGGATCTTCTCACACAAGACAAGGAGTCTCTTATCCAACCTCACTAGTCCTGTCTTCAAATGACACTGTAGGTGATAGGGTTTTGATACCTTTTATGCATCTCTTTTTGTAAGATGTGCTTTGGGTTCTTCAGAATGTCAGGAAACCCACTACCATGGAATCTTATATATACAAATAGAACATATTTTCTGTCGGTTGCCTTTCTCACCATCAGGATCCTCTTATCAGTGATTGTTTCTTTGGTTCTCTGTTATTTGCGTGATCTGCTCCATGCTTGGTTGTCAATATTTCAGTGAAAGCTCACCTATCAGCAATTTCTTCTTGTCTATTCTTGAATCCTCCTCTGGCCTCTAAATTTGTAATGAAGCAATTCCTTAAAGGTATCCTTCATGGCAGGACTCTCGGGAAGCCTAGTCTGCCTTCCTGGGACCTCAGTTTTGTATTAAAAATTGACCCAAGCTCCTTTCGAGCCTGCTTCCTCAGTTTCCTTGCAACATTGTACTGAAAGCTGTTGTACTTTTGGCTCTTACTTCAGCCAAGAGAGTATCTGAACTGCTGGCTCTCATGGCCATTCCTACTTTTTTAGTATTAGATAAAACTAAAGTTTTTCACAAATCTGAGCAGTTTTTTGTTTCTTTTCATTATAGAACTTTAGGTTTGGCTGTTTCTAAGCAAACCATTTCCTCCTGGATTCTCTCTTCATGGCAAATGTCTCCTCATCTGTAAAGGTGCATTCTACTAACGCAGTTGCCTTCTCTGGTGCCTTTTTCAAGGGTCTGGATACCAGTTCTATCCTTGAGGCTGATACTTGGTCCTCTGTTCATGCTTTCACTAAAATTACAAGTTGGATGTTGATTCCAGGACCAGGGCATGTATTGCCAGGTCTATCCTGCATGGGTTTTTGGAGGGTTCATATCTGCTTTCTTCCTTCTAGGCATCCCTTTGAACTCTTGTTGTTGTTGTCTTTCGGCTTTTCCCGGTTAGGGGTCGCCACAGCGGAACTCCGGTCCACTAATGATTGGGAGTAGATTTTCACGAACGCCGAGGTGCCAGCTTGACGTTCAACCTTCAATGAAGGCATGCCCATTTACGCATGTCTTTCGAACGCCCACCCAACTGCAGGGAGGACATGCAGACTCTACACAGAAGGCACTCCCCGCACTCTAGCCGAGAATCGAACGGGAGAACCTCTTGCTGTGAGGCAACAATGCTACCGTTGCACCACCATGGCCCCATAAGGACAAAATCCAGGATATTCTGTACCCTGGTTGTGATGTTCACCGATTATTCTAGGACGTTTCTGTTTATAAAGTTGTGGAAACTCTGGGCATGTACTCGCCCTTATGTGAAGAATATTGCAACAGTGATTTGGAAGGATGTAGTACAGTTGTGTAAAATCTTACCATAAGAGTAGGTGTCCTTCTTTTCACTATTGCAGTATTCCATCTCTCTATTCTCCCCCCTCTGTCCTGGTTCTTGCCCTGTGTTCTGGTTGCCCTCCTGGCTGAGGAGACGTTTTCCCGTCTTCCTTTTTGTATCTTTCCTTCTGGATGTACATGTTCCTATTTGTCCCGAAGGGTATTCTGTTCATCCTGGGACTTTTTCAGTTATGAGCATTTGCATCTATAAGTCACTTTTATGCCCTAGGTTATGCATGGGGAGCATACATGTGACACATGGTGCCTAAGAACTGAAGGATTTGGCATACTGGCCAGATGTTGGGCTATCCTTAGCAGGAGAACCCCTTATGTGAAGAATACCGCAACAGTGAAGAGAAGGACATCTAATGTTGTGGTAAGATTTTACACAACTGTACTTTTCTTTTGTAAAGCATTTCTGAATATTATCTATATTTTCATTTCATAATTACTTGTGCTGTACAGCGTACATATTTTACAGTTATAATGTTGCTGTCATCTGTATAGCATTATGGCACACAGTTTTGCTACTCATAGCTGCTATGTAATGTGCATGGTTCTGTAGATGAATACTGTTGTTTTGAAATATTGGGAAAGTGTCATATGCGTAATTTGCACAGATTGTGCTTTCAGTACAATGTTACATAACAGCAATGTGCTACCTACTCTTATCATACATCACTAGAAAGCCCTCGAGCAGTCACAGTTCACTTACTGATTGCATCTGTCTTCTGTTGTTACAGAAATATAACCCATTGTTGGAGCTTGCACTAATACATTTTGTCATGTAAAATACTATTTTTCTTTAATAAATCTGTAGTATAAATTCAATGTCAAAAAATAAGCCTTTGATACTAGCACTGCTTCGTAGCCCATTGTCTAATGAACAACTTTCGTGTTTGTATTTTTTTATAATTTGCATTGTTTCTCTGAGATATTGTGAATGATTTGATGCATGCTTTGAGCAGATGATTTTGGAGAAATCCTCTCAGGAAACGAGTGTTTCCTGCCTTAAGCGACTTCGGGAAGCAAAGGGATTAATGACCATCCTGTTGCTCAGGGCGGAATGAATTAAGTTAGAGGCAGCTGTTTTTTCATTTTTTAGCAGTACATTAGATTTTTCCTTTTAAATATTTTGCTTATCCAACTAATTATTACTTTTATATTCCTTCTTTAGTTGCTTTTACCACTGCATATTTAATTTGTATCAGCCTTATCTTCATTATTTAAGTAAAGTTTGTATTTGTACCATTTTAAGATGTCATGGCTGATATTCATTTACATGTTATTTTTTATCTGAGGAGAGGGTGTTGTGTAGCATTGAAGGTAACCAGGCTGCTGTTAACATGCTTCTGCCAGACTGCTTACCACATTACCATTTTTTTGTTTATTGTTATTTTTATTTGGTTGTAAATCAAGAGTGGTACTGTAGCCAGTGGGTCTTTAGCCAGTAATGTAGTGTGTTGGCAATACGACCTTGCCACGACAAAAACACGTGGGGAGAATTCTACCTGGTTTCCCTAGGAACTGTGTGTGTGTGTGTGTGTGTGTGTGTGTGTGTGTGTGAGAGAGAGAGAGCATGCACAAACATAACTTATTTGATAGGGCATTAACATGGGTAAAAGGCACTAGAAGACACCGTCATTCACAGAGAGTGGCAAGAAAATGTCCTGGGTGTTCTAGGCTAAAGACTCAGCTCAGTAAATGGTTAATTACTTGGCCTACTTTGAGTGTTGATGTTGGATGCCCATACCCAGGCCACAGTGCTTTTGAGGCCAAGTTGAATTTTGTGAACTGGTTAGTGAATCAGGTTTTAGTGTACTTTCTTATTTACTTTAACCTTGTTGAGCATCATGGTGTGACTAGAGATACTATCTGTCTATCATTTGGTGATCAGACATATTTGCAGCAGTGGAATGGATCCAGGACCATAGCACCCGTCTTAGCAGCAGTTACGTTCAAACCCCATTAGTGCCAACTTAGTTACCACAATTGCTTTGCGAAGTTCTTATCATCAAAATAGTTTTCCATTATTTTGTAAGGGGCTATGCATTGTAATAGCTCACCAAAGTTATTGCAATGAGCACATTTAATGCACATGTATTTTCTTGTTGGCTGGTTACAGTTCTCTTAAACATCCAAAAGATGGTGAAACCTTGATAAATAAGAACAGAGTTTCAACTAAAGCAGCTAACACTGTGCTCTCATATTTCACTTGAAAAGCAACCCTCTCATGTGTGATCTGTACTGTGCTCTAGTCCACATACATACATACAACCTTTATTGAGCCATGAAAGTCTTGGAGAAATGACAAATTTCAACACTCGTGTTCCAGTAGCATCTGTTAGAAAACCAACTCTTTCTGTACTCATAACAGTACTCACCATCTAGGTTATGAAATCATAGAAACATCATAATATTAATCCTGAATCACTTATGACTTCCATTTGTCTTGAAACAGTTGTGCTAAACTCAGATATACTAAATAAATTATATAGGAATCCTAATGACCTTCATATTACAGACTCCACACATACTCAGGATCAAGTCCTTCAACACATACAATCCACAAATGCCTTAGAAGCAAGAAGCGATGTGACAGGGATCAATTAACTAGCATGTATCTCTCATCTGTCCATAAACCACCTACCTTGCCCCCTATTCCCTCTTCCCTGTTACCATCAGTCAATTACCATACTTACAAATTGGTATCATTTTATGTACCAACTTTTTTATATAGTATAATATAGTCTGACTCTTAAAGCAAGCAACCCAGTAACAGAAATCCATCAACTATCAGTATGGTCAATACCTTTGTCGCTACAACTAAGTAAAGTCAGTGTCATTTTATATGGTGCTTCTCATCTTTCTCTCCATATCATCAGTCAGCACTCTGTTTATACATGCATGGCCTTTTGTAGTACTTGTACTACCCCTTGACTTTAATCTGGTTGTTTTCCCTATATATAAATCACATCTGAAAATTATCTTTACCATCTTATGGAGAGCTGACCAATCAGTCAAACAGTAATTCATAATATTCAAATACACTGCTCCCCAACAATACCCAGGTACTTAAAAGTAATGACACTTGCCTAATGATGCAACATTACTCTTAACAAACAAACATTGCTTAAATTAATTGTTTTTTTTTTTTTTTTTTTTTTTTACAGTGGGACAAGCCTCCCTCAAAACTTATATATACCACCTACACAGTCTTACAAACATGAAAAAGGAGAGAAATCTCTGAAAACAATGAAACCACTGCCAGCCCACACACTTATAAACAGGCTGGCAGTGACATTCTGTAGAGCACAGTCACTGGCATTCTAGTCCCTCGGTTAAGACTGCACAGCCTCACCACTGCAACAAAAATCTCATGTGACACAGCCGACAGCACCGTTTAACTCCCAAAACTGTTTGATTTTCCAGTATTTGACCACAAGTGCATTCAGAATTATGTATATTCAGCCTTTCCTCTACCACTCTACCAGGATATACATGTCAGTCAAATGCATGTTCAACATGATGTTCTTCTCACATTTAAAGGGTACCCTCCATGCAGTGCTTCAATATCCTGCTTTTAATTTTAGTTTTAGAATTCTCAAACCATTGACTCCATTGGTCCTCTCAGACAAAATGTTTTATTAGTCCCTTTACATGTCTTCCATTATTAATAATATTCCTTGGCTTTTTGTAGTTTTCATGGACACCCAGCATTGAAAGCTAATAACATATGGATCTTGCAAGACAACATACCATCTATGACCTGTTGAACAGATGCACAATCCCTCTCCAAGCCATCCTCAAGCATAGTCATGACTTGTTGAATTAGTCCAACTTAATCATCATAACTCCCATCATTAGGGCCTCCCACTCAGAAGTCTAACAGTCATGATTAAAGTCATACTAACCCATGATTGTATGAATCCCTCATCTGTCAGATGTACAGCTAACCACAATAATCATACATTTTCAACTTATATATGAGGTGATTCAGTCATATCATAAACATCCTGTCTGTAACGTAATATAAAGTTAGCGCATGTCATCTCCTATTTGGCTTTTCATTTCCTTACATTTATCTACAGTTTACCACATATGTATTTAAAAATATTAACATTAAAACTACATTGAATCTTATTAACTGTTACCCATTTGATGGTTCACAGATACATTCTTTGGATCCAAAGATCCTTCATCTTTTAAATAGCCCAGTGGTAGGCTTAATAAGTTATCCTAGACAACATTATTTAGACTTTAGTAAGAAGTCTGCTGTTAAAAATATTCCAGTCTAACTTAACTATGTTAACCTTCAAACAGGCATCCAACTGATAATCACACTGAAATAATATCAGTAATCCATATGTATACAAAACAATGCTGGTGATGCATCTCACTATAAATAACAATAAGCTTTTTAAGGTGGACATTCAAACTCCTGGTTAGTAATACACTTATAACTGTTCACTAATACATACATTAAAATATCAGTAGCTTTTCACTAATACATACATTAGAATATCAACATTTATTTGAATCCTAGAGGGGGATGAATGCATACAAGAAATCTCCCTTGACATTCAGTGGAAAATTAATTCAAGATGAACTCCCCTTTGAGACTTTCAAGATGGATGCACATTGAGTAACAGCTAACACTAGCTTTTCCAGTGTGAAAACAGAAACTCAACAGAGAAGGGCAGTAGACTTTTGTGTTTATGGGTAGTTTTCAGTAACAAGTTAGTAAGTGTACTGTCTGCATGCCAGGAAAAAAGAAATACAGAGCACCTGGAAAAAAATCAGCTACAAAACATGAGGAAGAAACACTAGGGAAAGTTCTGCAGCTGTTCAGCAAAAAGCAGTGCAACCTCCAGACATGACTTCCAATAACCCACAGGAAGATACAAGACAACTGCACACAGACCTGGTTCAAATAAACAGAACACTGATGGAGTATATCAAAACTAACAACAAAAGGCTGGAAAAAATGGAAGAAGCATTAAACAGATATTCAGATGAAGTGATAAAGCTGCAAAAATCAGAGGTTGAAATGAAGAAAAGGCTGTCTGAATAAGAGATTGGTCAGGAAGAGATGTTTCAAAAAATAATAGAATTAGAGGACACAGTACATAGGCAAAACCTGAGATTTTCAGTTGTACCAGAGAATTTGAAAGGAACAAACTGCATTAATTTTATGGAAGCACAGATAAGCAAATTGACTGATATTCCACAGCAGGAGTTTAGTTGAAAGGGCACATTATGTGTATGCTCCAAATCTGACTATGAGAAAGCAACCTAGACCTTTAATGGTAACGATGCAATCCTACCAGCAGAAGGAGTTTTCTGACAAAACTGTGGCAAAAGGACAAAATACTAAAAGTGTGAGACAGCAGAGTGTTTGTGGAGAAAGATTACTCATTGTACACCAGGGAGAAGAGGAATAAATTCATTCCACTGTTCAAGAAATGTTAAGACATAGGGGTGAGATTCAAACTGCTGTACCCAGCTGTCTTCAAGGTATTCCTCCCTGAAGGGACAAAATAATTTTTTGATGAAGTACATGCTAAGGAGGAAATATGAAAGTTTGTTCAACAAAAAGTGAGCTGTGAAACAGAAGGAGATTCTTCTTCTTGTTCTTCTGGTAATAAAGATCACAGAGACTGTACATGTGAAACGTTTTCCAGTGTTTCAGTGGAAAAATGTTGGAGAGAAGGAAAGGAGCAGGAGAGCTGACTAGAAGAATCGAGAGTATGTTGGAAATGAGTTTATGAAATATGACAGAACAAGATAATTTGGAAACATTGGATTTTTTTTTCAGAATTTGTTGGACTTGTGGGAGGCTGTAAAGTATGTCCTACGTCATGTCATTAATGTTTGGAAAAAACACTTTGGGGAAGGGAAAAAAGGGGAGAAAGTTAACTAAGTAAAGAAAACATGTTTTTCTTGATAGCATTTTTGTGGTGTATGTTTTTCTTCGCATGATATAAAGTAAAGCTTTCTCAGTTATTTTTAAGTATAATGGGGACTATAAATAGGTGCTGCTGTTTTTTTTTTTCCTTTCTTTCTCCCTTTTGTCTTTCTTCATGTTCAGTTTTAAGAAAAGTAGGCACTCCAATGTAAAAAAAAAAAAAAAAAAAGCCTGGCTAAAAGGGCATGACAAAAGAAAAATCAGTGTGCTTTTTCACAGTCTTGCATGGAAGGAATGACAGGATTAAGGACCTTAGATTGAGTTAGTAACAACTTTTAAGAGAAAGCAAGTAAATGAACAAGGATATTGACTATTATGAGGCTTTTTTCTAGCAAATAAATGTATGCTTAGTAGCAATTTTGTATCTGGCCCTCATGTCTCCATGAAAACAGTCTGATAAAGAGAAATTGATTGTCTGGATCTCAAGTCTCCATGGAGACAATCTGATAATGAAAAATTGGTTATAGTCTGGTGGGGAGTGATTGGAGAAAAAAAGAAACTGGCTAGGAGATAATGTTCTCTGCAAGCATTCAGGGGTTTTCCCAGCTGGAAGAGCTATACTTATAAGACTAAAACTGTTAAAACTACTATTGCCCACAACCATTTGATCTCTACACTCCTTTATGCCTCACCCATTTTTACTAATCTCTCCAAGAATAAGCACTTAGTAGAAACACAGGCTGCACCATGCATTTTAGTATGGATAATCTTTCTTTTAGGTTAACTTGAGTCGGTGAATGTGGCTGTCAGTTTGTGACATTTGGTCCTACTTGGAGGATAAAATTACAATATTTGAAGATGTACATAGTTTTGTGTGTTAGTATTAAATTATTAGGTTTTAGGGGATATTGGGGGTTGTTTGTGTTTTTTGTTTGAGGGCTTTCAATAAAACAAAAAGTTTTGTAAGTCATGACATAGGCTCAAATGGATGCAACAAGAAACAACTATATGAAAGTTCAGCCTTCCAAACCGTGTATGAATGTAACACAAAAGCTGGAACTAGATATTTAACAACAAAGTGTTATACATAAAAGGTGGGAATAATAACCTTTTAATACAATGATGCTTTCTCTAATGCCTTTAAATGTCAGTGGTTTCACAGAATACAAAATAGAAAGAATAGTAAACTATATTAAAAATGTAGAGTGCAAATAGTTATGTTACAGGAGACACACCTGGCAAGAACTGAACTTGTGAATTTGATAAAGAAAGGTTTTCAGGATGGTTATTCAGCATAATACCCTGGGCCAGAGGAAAAGAGTTGCAAGAGGAGCTCCAATAGTGATAGAAGATGATGAAAAAGATAATGGCAGATTTGTAGTGCTAAGAGGCTACTGGCAAGGGAGGAAGATTACGCTGGCATGTATTTATATTCCACCTAAAACTGCTATAATGGCGCTTAAGGAAATTCTGGGAGAAATGATCAGTTTTCAGCAAGAAATATTGCTTGTAGGTGGGGACTGGAATTTGATTTGCAGCAGTGAAGATTGGGGGGGCCCAGAAGGGAAAGTATAACAAAGAAGGGTAGATTTTCAAGAGATTTATGAAAATAGTTGAGGTGGAAGATGTGTGAATTCAGTAATAGGAGTTTGGAGTGAATTTACATATTATTCCCCAAGATGTAAAAACTGGGCTAGGACAGACAGAATTTACATTTCACAAGAACATGTGCATTTAATTGAAGTTCTTGATACCACCCAATAACTATTTTAGATCATGCGTCCGCAATAACTAAAATAAAAATACAGGTAATTAAATAAAAATGAGACTCTGGCGCTTTCCCACCCATCTGTTGAATAGAGAGGAATTTAAGGAATGGGTAGTGGAGATTATTCAGGAGCTATTTGAGAGGATAGAAATTGTTTCAGAAAATATAGTTAGGGAGTGGGATAAAATTAAGGTGGAAATAGAAAGAGAGCTATGGTTAAGAAGTAACACAAATTATTTAGAGGGACTATGGTTAAGAAGTATCACAAATTATTTAGAGGGACTGGCAAAAGTTAAAGTATTGCTGAATAGGGGTTATCTCACAGAAGAAGAAGAGGATCAACTGCAGAATGCTAAGCAGAAAATAAGGGATTACCTCGATGATGTATACAAGTTTAGAAAGATTGCTGTTAGGCAACTGTTTTTTGATAATAACAATAGAGCACAGAAACTTTTAGCACAATGACTCAGGCAAAAGAAAGTAGAAGGGGCTGTCACCAAGCTATGGGAGCCTATAACAAGGAAGGCAACAAGACATCCTTTAGCGGTATTAGAAATTTTTCAGAAATTCTATGGAAGTCTATATAAAGCAGAGAACTGTGTAAATGAAGAATAGATGCAAATGGAAATGTTTGTGGAATAATTAAATATGCCAAGGGTAGAGGTGGATGAAGCTCAATTACTAAAGGTTAGGCTAGGAGGAGATGAGTTAAAAATTGTGAGGTATAACCAATCTACAGGAAACTCCCCAGGAATAGATGGCATTCCTGTGGAAGTCTG
This sequence comes from Protopterus annectens, assembly GCF_019279795.1. NCBI lineage: Eukaryota > Metazoa > Chordata > Ceratodontiformes > Protopteridae > Protopterus > Protopterus annectens. Next base: position 198,414,636 of record NC_056745.1, read on the forward strand.
GAAGCTAGGAAGGGAAAAAACTGATAAGGATCTGAAAGGTTTTATTTAACAGTATTTTAAGAGGAGGAGAAGTACCGACATTCTGGAAGAAAGCAGTGATAGCTGTAATACCTAATGAGGGTAAAGATCCATTGGATCCAGCTTCATACAGGCCTGTTTCAATAATAAACTTTGATTATAAAGTGTTCATGTCAATAATGACTAAAAGAATGGCAAAAGTAATTCCAAAATTGATAGATATGGATCATTCTGGTTTTGTGTAGGGGAGGCAAACATTTGACAACATTAACAGAACATTGATGATCTAGATGGAAGCAGAATGTAAGAAGATACTATTGTTGTTGGTGAGTCCTGATGCAGAGAAAACATTTTACGTAGTAAGCTGGGACTTTATGAGCAGTGCAATGGAAGCATTTGCATTTCCTGAAAAAATTATAAGGTTGATTAGGAGGATATATGAGGAATTGTACGCGGAAAATTAAAGTGGGTGTGGTCCTCTCTGATAATTTCTTCTTGAGCAGAGGAACCAGGCAGGAATGTCCTTTTTCCCTTTTATTATTTGTATTATATTTAAACTGTTGGTAAAGAATACAAGGGACTCAGAAATTCAGGGATATAATTGGTATAGTAGTCAAAAAAAAAAAGCTGGCTCTATTTGCAGGTGATGATGTTTTATACCTGAGAAAACCAGAAAGAGACATTACAATGTTGTGAAAACCAGAAAGAGACATTACAATGTTGTGGATTTTGAGACAGTTTCAAATCTTTTCAGGATACAAAATTAATGAAGCTAAAACAAGAGCAATAGTGGTAACTTAGCACCCACACATGAACTGGTTCAGCAATATCCATAGTTATGGGGACATGATAAAATGAAGCAGAAATAGGTCTGGTATGACAGGAATGTTTGAGCCCAAGTGTATGCTGTGGGAGCGCAGGTTGTGGTGCTCATTCCTGTCAGACACAATAAGCTGCAGGGAGCTTGGGAAGGACCCTTCAAAGTGGTAAGGAAAGTCAGTGATGTTAACTACATGGTAAAACTGCTAGGCAGGAGGCAGGGATACAGACTGTACAATGTTAACATGATGAAGCCTCATCATGAGAGGCAGGCCCTTATGCTGAGTATTTGCAGTGGGTGGGAGGAGGAGTATGAGGGGAATATGGTGACTGATATGGAGACATGTTAATTGGGAAACCTGGGTGCACCCACCTGGTGCAGGACCATGTGGATACAGGACCCCAAAGACCTATCAAGCAGGCCTCTTACAGGTTACCTGAGCAAGTCTGACAGACTCTGTGGAAAGAGATACAGAAATGTTGAAACTGGGAGTAAACCAGGAGTCCAGCAGTCCCTGGGATTCCCCAGTGGTGCTGGTATCAACAAAGGATTGGCAGCACAAGGCTCTGTGTGGACTACAGAAAAGTGAACAGTCACACAGAGTCAAATGCTTACCCCATGCTTAGGACAGATGAAGCCTTAGAGCAGCTGGGTGGGACTAAGTGTTTGACCACTATTGATCTGACCAAGGGCTACTGGCAGGTGCCCCTCAACTCCCACTGCTAGAGAGAGGTCAGCCTTTGTGACTCCTTTCAGATTATACAAGTTCACAAAGATACCCTTTGGGAAGGAAAATGCCCCAGCGATCTTCCAGAGGCTGGTGGATTGTATTCTAGCAAGAGCAGGAGATTATATCTTTGCTTAAGTGGATGATATTGCCATCTACAGCCATTCCTGGAAAGAGTACTTTCAGTATGTCACGGAGGTAATGGACAGGGTTGACCATTAAGCCCAGGAAGTGTAAGGTAGGTATGGCCAAGGTTTCCTACGTGGGACATGGAGTAGGGAGTGGTAAGATCAGGCCAGAACCTGCCAAAGTGGAAGCTTTTCAGGCATGCCCTGCTCCTGTTTCTGTAGACCAGAGTGCATGTGCTGTGTCTTTAAGAAGCATATCAAGGACTGAATGTGCATATATAAATACCAGGCACGTGCTGTACTCATTGCCATTTTGAAAGTGCAGCCAAAGAGTGAGCATGTAAGAATGAATGTAGCTTTTTATATAAAAGTTGCCTAAGTTAAAGTTAATAAGCTTCAATCGTGATGAGTAGTAAAGCTGCTTGAATAGAACTCACAAAGACTCATCTATTACATCCTGACTAGACGAGCGATATGGTGTCAGAACCAGAATTCCAAAGACTGATATTCAGAGCCACGAGGTGCAGTGAAGGTAAACTAAGAGAAACGAGCATGAAAAAGGGCCAGAAAAGAAGCAAAGGTAATGAAAACTTGCACGACCAGTTTATTTTTAAAAAAAGATAAAATGGAACATTACAAGGGTACAAACTGTATTAGACAAGCAAGAGGCAGAAAAAGGTTTATTAATTAAACAAAATGTTTAAGATTAAAATATTTGATAAAGTGATTATCAGAAAACCAAAATGAGTATGTTTAAAGCAAAACGAGTGTGCTTAAAGCAAAACGGGCATGTTTAGAGTAAAACGAGCACAAGAAACGTACAATGGATATGAAAAGCGATTAAATGAGCAAAATTGATATAATAAGGACAAAAAGGCCAAATTAAGCATAAATAAAGCAAGGCAAACTGCATGTTTTTTGGGAAAGTGCTGTGTTTCGGCATAACTATGACTTTTTATTGTATCAAGGACATAACTGGAGTTATTCAAAGTATCTCAAAGTGTGTAAAAGTGCTTACAGTAGTGCATGTATTCCGAAGAGTTTCTGTGCAAAGTGCAACTATTTCATGAAGTACAGTCAAAGTACAGTCATTTTGAGAAAAGTTTCTGTGCTGTGCATGCGTATTTGCAAAGTGCTGTCATTACAGAGTGTTTCTTGCACTGTAAATAATTATTTAGCAAAGTACCACCATTTTGGGGAAGTTTGTGTGGTGTGTACTGTTTATTCGCAAAGTGCAGTTATTTCGAAACATTTCTTACTCTGAGCTTCTTCTGCCCAGTTCATTTGCACAGTGCAGTTTGAAATGTTTCTTATACTGATGAGGTGATTTCTTGCAGTACAGCAATTTCAAGAGTATTACAGCGCCCGAGAGACTTATTTCGCCAAGTTCAGTTATTCAGAGCCTTGTTGTGCTATTGGGCAAAGTTACAAATACTGGCATAAATTTCTGGCATATGTGTGTGTGTTCATGCATATTTGCAAAATCCTTCACTGGCATGTGTTAATATGGCAGATGGATTTCAAAAGCCCTCACCATTTGTATTTGATCAGAATATTGCAGAGAATTGGCGAATATTTGAGCAAGAGTATGATATTTTCATACAAGCAGCTTATTCTGACAAAGATGCATGCACCAGGGCATTCATTTTGCAAACCTAGCTGGGTCAGAGGCCATTGAAAGAGAGTGTTCATTTGTGTATGCACCAGTAGTATATAAGGGAGAAGGTAAAAATCATATTATTGTACAGGCAGAATCAAGAGAAGACTCTGAGTGCCTGAAGCACAAATTCAGGGAAATGTGCAACGCCCAGGGTTGCCAGACGTCCCTATTTGGGCAGGACTGTCCCAAGATCGGCAGCTTAATCCCGAGTCCCGTACTGCCGGTTTAAATCCCGGGCAGCCTTCGCTTCGTTTTTTTTTTGATTGGCCCATATACCGGCATACGGGCCAATCAAAAATTGCTAAACACAGAGCTTCTTGTGTTTAATGCGGAAGTTCCTCTGTGTTTATTTATTTTTGATTGGCCCGGGCCAATCAAATAAAAAGTAAACACAGAGCTACTTCTGTTGAATGCGGAACTCTGATGTTCCGCATTAAAGACGTGGAAGACCTTTTTTTTTTTTTTTTTGTCTTCACTTTGTCCCTAGCAACACCCCAAAATATATTACATTAGAAAGGTACTTGTTTTACACAAGAAATCAGAAGCCAGCACCTTATATTATTGACCTGAGAAACAAAGCTAAAATGTGTCGGTTCGGTGACTTAAAAGATGAGTTAATAAAGGACAGGCTTGTGTATGCTTTTAATAGTGCTGCTGTGAGAAAGATTTTCATTCATGACAGTAATTTAACATTGAGTAAAATCGTTGAGATTTGTCAAACCCATGAAGTTACAGAAAGACACACAAGTATGCTTGTAAGTGACAAGAGCATGGTTTCAGCAGGCTCTAGAGCACATGTAAACAGCATGCAATACGTGGCAAACAGAAGCAGGCCTAAGCACATGGCAGCCACAGCCTCTGCGGGTTCACAAGGGAAACCACGTAGTTTTCCAGCAAGTTCTACGAAAGGAGCATGTTCAGTGCAGTACAAGCGTGAGTCAGCAAAACGCAAATCCAGCTTTATTGTTAGCTGTCGCAGTTGTGGTGCCAGTCATGAGTCTAAAAGAGAATAATGCTTAGCATTTGGTCAGCAATGCCACAAGTGTAAAAAATGGAACAATTTTCACGTTTTGCATATCAAGTAAGCCTCACACAGTTATAAAGAAGGGTCACTCAAAATTGATCATATAGTGAGCTGCAATTCTACTTTATATGTAGATGGTGTATCAGTAATTGGTGAAAAGGTTGATGCAGTGAATTTCTTCCAAAGAACTAAGTGTTTTGCACTGTCCAGAGCAATGGTAAATCCACCGAGCTTAAAGTGTAATGTTATATCAGCAGACACATTTTCTAAGATGAGAACTAATGAACAACTCGATGTGGCTTGTAGTGCGAAATTTGTTGCTTATAGAGGTGAAGAAATTCAAACCAAAGGCTCAGTAGTGCTTTCATGTTATTTGGCTAGGAACTGTTACAGCTTGGTATTTTATGTAGTTCGAAGACCTGTACAATCATTACTGGGTCTCAGAGACCGTTTGAGAATGAATCTGCTTTCTTTTACCAAAGAAGTTCATCATATAAGCACATAGCCTAGTTCCAATTTTTCTGAAGCCATTTTCTCAGATATGCTGATGTTTTTGATGACAAGTTGGGCAAAATTCCAGTTGTGTATTCTATGAAGTTAGACCCAGAGGTCAGTCCAGTAATCAGACCAGCAAGAAGAGTTCCGATAGCTGTGCAGGATAAAGTCAAAGCTGAGCTGGATAAAATGGTGCAGAAAGGTGTAATTTGTCATGTTACAGAACCAACTGAATGGGTGTCATCTATGGTAGCAGCCCACAAAAAAGGCTCAGATGAAATCGGGATATGTATTGACCCAAGAGATTTGAACAAAACATTGAAGAGCCCGCATCATCCAATACGTACAATTGAAGAGGTTGCAGCCCTAATATAGATTGCCACTGTTTTTTCTGCCTTCGATGCAAAAAGTTAATTTTGACAAGTGATGTTTGATCACAAATCCTCGTTAGTGACCACTTTTGGTACCCGTTTGGCAGATACAGATTCTGAGGATGCCATTTGGAGTAAATTCTGCAAGTGAAGTCTTCCAGTGTGCAAAGGAGCAATTTTTTTCAGGTTTTGCCATAATAGTAGACAATTTATTGGTTGGAGGCAATGGTGAAGCAAAGCATGACAGAACCCTTAAGAGAGTTCTAGACAGAGCACGTGAAGTGGACTTAAAGCTCAGTCCTCTAAAATGTAAATTCAGACTACCAGAAGATGTTCTTCATGTTTCACTGTTGCAGTTATCACATTTGGGTTATCTGTTTGCAGTAGCCCTCAGTCGGCCTGATTATCAAAGTCTTGGGTCCTGCGTCAGTTGCTGTCTCATCTTCCATGACTTCAGGTAGTCAGGGGTATAAAGCATGCAGCCGACGCAATTACATCAGTCTTTCTTGCCGTGCTGTGCCCGAAGCAGAAGCAGTTCACATGTGCCGGTCAGCCGACTCCTGAAATTTTTGTTTTCGAGTTTCAGAACCAAAGTCTTAAACTAAATCTAAGTACCCCATTGGGGAAACTTTCTTGCTCTGAACCGATGTCAGTAAAAGTCAATAATTGCATTTCTTGTGGAAAGCAAATACCTCATAAAGATTTTCATTCGTACTGTATTCCTTGCCTAGGCCCTGACCACGACATACCTCGCTGTCTGTTTTGTGCCTTATTTAAACAAAGAACTGTTCGTCGTCAGTATGTTTACGCTTCTAAATATTTTGGTACTCGGTTCAATTACCCAGGTATAGCTTCGGTAAGCCACCCGACTACCGACATTCCGAAAAAACGCAAAGATAAAGACAGAGACAGGCCGCCTAGGTCTAAAGCTGCCAATGACGCTTCTCCTAAGCTAGTCGCCAGTTCGCCAGTACTCAGTGAGGTGCTTTTGCAGCCCCTGATACCTGCTACTTCAGATTTGCAGGCCTCTACTGAGACCCATTCGGAGTCTGGTATGCCGTGAGATGCTTCAACTGTGGAACCTGCAGATGTCTCTACCTTGGATGGGTCCGGAGCCGCTGTGCAGGCACCGGCATCTGAGGTTGTATTCAGGCCTACTGACTTGCTTATTAAACTAATGGCATCTTCTTCTTCAAGGTCTAAAACTCGATCCATGCCTAGAAAACCGACACCCAGACCACATAGTCAGGCATCTATGCCTAAAAAACAGATTATAAGAATGGCTGAAGATCTTATTACTTTAATCAGGGGAAGCCAACCTTCCCCCTCTAAGAGACCTAGGACTGAATTTGATTATGATTCTTCTGATCAGGATTCTGAAATTTCTGTTTCCTCTGATGACCAGGATTTACCCTTATCTACCTATGAGGATTCTGATGCAGAGGACTGAATTCCCTCTGCTTCCCCTCCAGAGGATTTCTCTTTTGGTGAAACCTTGCATACTCTTAGGGAGCATTTTCGCTGGGAAAGCCAGGATTACTCTGATTCTAAAAAGAGGCTTAGGGATTTCTTACTCCTGCCCCAACACAGGCCTTTAGCTATCCCCCTGTACTGGACAGTGTTGATGATGCCTTTTCGGAATCTAGCTTGGCCTCTGACACCTTACCTCCTGCTCCCAGAAAACCTGATAGATATTACAGGGTTCCTGACTCTCACAAATTCCTCTTTAAAAATCCTACTGCGGATCCTGAGACCATTTCACAGGGACGCAAGGGCATTAAGGCTACTACTGCCAAAAATCCTACCCCCTCTGATAGAGATTCTAGGGCCCTGGATAGATGGGGTAAGAGGAAATACACTTCTGCAACCTTGGCCATTAGGGACCTAAACTGCCAGTTGCATATGTTAAAGTATCAGCAGCATATTATTGGATTGCTTAAACAGAAAATGATGTTGATTCCTGACTGTGCTGAAAATAAGGATTTACAGGATTTAATGCATTCTGCTAAACAAGTTGGAAAACATACTTTGCAATGTGGTTTTGATTCACTAGAGGCATCTTGCAGGGCTCCTGTCACTGGGTCTGTACTTAAAAGGCATGCTTGGCTTAAGGAGCAATCTTTGCCAGATCATGTTAAAGCTAAATTTCTGGATGCTCCCTTAAACCAGGACCGCCTGTTTGGCAACAAAGCAGAAGAAGTACTTAAAAAGATGGAGGAAAAAGCTGAATCTATGCAAACTGTTAAAGATTTCCTGCAAGTACAGCCTCCAATATTTAGTAGGCATTGGCCCTCTAAGAATTGGTCCTTTACTACCTCTTCCAGGCCTTCTCAGTCCAAACCCAGAAAAAGCAGAACACCTAGGCTTCAGTCCCAAGGTACACACAGGACTAAGCAGTGGGGGGCTCCCACTTCCAAAGCAGGGAGTAGTAAGACTCCCCCCCCCCATGGTAAACTGTCTCAATGACTTAACTTTAAAACTTCCAAACCTTTCTCAACTGACTGCTCCTTTAGGGGAAAGATTGCTCTGCAGGCAAAAAACTGGGAACTCCTTACCCATGACAAATGGGTTTTAAAAATAGTTTCCCAAGGATACGGATTCCACTTCCACACTTTACCAACCCCAAACGGTTGGCCAGATCTACCCCCAAATCAATGGGCAGAGTCTCAAAAGCAAGATGTTCTTCATGTTTCACTGTTGCAGTCATTACATTTGGGTAATCTGCTGCAGGTTGCCCTCAGTCGGCCTGATAAGGCAGCACTGGATTTAAAGGAAGCCTACCTGCACATCCCAATCAGGGAATCTTGCAGAAGATACCTGTGCTTCAAAGCAGGCTTCATGCAATATCAGTTCTCTGCACTGCCCTTTGGCTTATCTACTGCGTCCAGGGTATTCACAAAGTGGCCTAGCCCCAGTCATTGCATTTTGCAAGCAAAGAAATATTCAGATATACCCATATCTGGACAATTGTCTAATTCAGGCAGAAAGCCAGGACATACTTTTGAATCATCTGGCATATGTACAAAAGGTACTGACTTCTCTGGGGTACACCATAAACGAAAATAAATCACATCTTGTACCCTGCCAACAAACTGTATTCCTGGGATCAAGCTTGAACACATCTTCCCAGATGGCTTTCCTCATGCCAGAGAAACAAGTTCATTTGACATCTTGCTTCAAACTAATGGCCACAAAGACCCTGCTATCTGCAACACAAATACTGCAAGCCTTTGGGGTTCATGGCCTTCTGCATTCTCCAAATTCCATATGCAAGACTGCATATGAGGAAACTAAAGTGGTATCTAAAAAGCCTATTGTGTCAACATTCTCAGGATCTAGAAGCAATGATTCCTGTCATACCTTGCATACAGTTAGAGTTCCTTTGGTGGGCAGAGGCCTGCCACCAAAACAAGGGACTGCCATTCACTCTACACCCTGCCGCCCAAACCCTAACAATAGACGCATCAGACTATGCATGGGGAGCGCACTTGGCAAGGAAGTGCATTCAGGGCAAATGGAACCCACGTCAAATGCACCTGCATATCGATCAAAAAGAAATGTTAGCTGTACAGAATGCTCTGACAGCCTTCAAGGACCACATTCTTCCAGGACAATTACACCACTGTTATGTGGTACATAAACAAGCAGGGGGGAACCCACTCATACCCTCCCTGCAGATTAGCCATGTCTCTGTGCAACACAGCCTTGAGCTACCAAGTGCACCTACAGGCTAAATTCCTGCCAGGAAGGCTAAATACACTGGCAGATGAACTAAGCAGAAATCTCATGGACCCACACGAATGGAAACTGGAACCAAAGACATTCAACACGTTGATAAACAAATGGGGGAGCCCAGAGATAGACATGTTTGCCCCCCCCCCCAAGCACTACCAATTGGACAAATTCTGCACAAGGACTCCCCACAAACAAGTTTTGAAAGTGGATGCCCTGTCCTTCACCTGGAAAAATCTATCAGTTTATACCTTTCCTCCTCTGCCTCTCCTGTCCAAGGTACTACTAAAGATCAAACAGGACAAACCAAGGACGATACTGATTGCACCAGACTGGCCACGCCAACACTGGTACCCACTCTTGCACAGTGTGTCACTGCTGGCACCATGGCACCTGCCTCAGACCTCTACTCTGTTGTCCCAGCAGGAGGGCCAGATTCTGCACCCTCAGCTTCAAACCCTGAACCTGGCAGCCTGGCTAATTACCTGATCTCTCCGTTACCATCACTCAGTAAACAAGTGTTGGATGTCATTCTGGAGGCAAGGAGGCCTAGTACTAGAAAATCTTATGCTGAAAAATGGAAAAGATTCTGTTCCTGGAACCAAACTCAGGGGATGGGCACAGCAGCGCCCAATTTACCTCAGATTCTTCAGTACTTAACTGAGATGCTTCACAAGGGCCTTTCCTTTTCCTCCATCAAAATTCATGCCTCAGCCATTTCAGCTCATTACAACACAGAACCACTCCTCTTCTCTCATCCACTGCTCAAGCAGTTCCTAAGAGGGGCCAAAAACTTAAGACCACCCAGGAGAGCCCCAACTCCAGCCTGGGGCCTTAACTTTGTATTGGAAAAACTCACTCTACCTCCTTTTGAGCCAGCTGCAAGTGCAGAGTTGAAATTCCTTTCTTGGAAAACAACCTTCCTTTTAGCCATCACTTCAGCAAGAAGAGTGTCTGAATTACTGGCCCTTATGGCAGTGGAGCCTTTCATCATCTTTCATGTGGACAGGGTGTCCCTCAGGACCAATCCCTCCTTCATGCCCAAGGTAGTATCCAGTGTGGCGCTTACTCAGTCCATTCATTTGCCAACCTTCTTTTCAAATCCACAGAACAAGGGGGAACGTATACTGCACTCCTTAGATGTGCACAGACAACTTAGATTTTACTTGGACAGGACTAAACCTCTCAAAATTCTGAACAGCTCCTGGTGGCATTTACTGCAGTGGCAGAGGGGGAAGGCCATTTCAAAGCAAACCATTTCTAAATGGATAGGCCATTGCATTCATTTCTGCAATAAGCACCATGGAAAACCTATCCCACAGGGGTTAAGACCACATTCAACCAGGGCTGCATCTACCTCTACAGCCTTTCTCAGAGGTGTCCCTACCAGGGGCATCCTAGAAGCTGCTACCTGGAGTTCTGTACATACTTTCACCAAGCATTACCATTTGCCAATTTTTTTCTAAATCCAGAGCTGGCTTTGCCACTGCAGTCTTGCAGGGCCTTATAGCTGGTCCTAATGCTATCTGATTTCCTCCTCCCATCCTTAGCTTTGGGAATCTACCCAAATGTGATGACTGCAACAGTGAAACACGAAGAACATAGTACAGTTGTATACACTTACCATAAATGTTGATGTTCAAGTGTATTCACTGTTGCAGTCCTGGTTACCCTTCCTCCAGCCCCCTGACTTCTTTTGGCTATACCTCAATTCCTTTTTACTATGCTTAAAGCTTTTTGGTGTATTTGTTTTTTTTGTTGGAGGTGTAACCTTATATATATATTTAATTGCTTCCCATTAGGGCCCCCCCCCTGACATCTGGGGCAAGAAAAACTGATGTAATGGCGTTGGTTGCATGCTTTATATCCCTGACTACCTGACGTCATGGAAGAGGAGACAGCAACCGACGCAGGACCCCAGACTTTGATATTCAGGCCGACTGAGGGCTACTGCAAGCAGATAACCCAAATGTGATGACTGCAACAGTGAATACACTCGAACTTCTACATTTATGGTAAGTGTACACAACTGTACTTTACATGCGTAGGTCATTTATTTGCCAGCAATGGCTTAAGATCAGACCAGTCTAAGTAAGCAGCTATTCTTAAAATGTAAGCACCAGATAATATTCAAGCTCTACAGTGTTTCCTTGGCATGGTCAACTATTTCGAAAAATTCATACCAGATTTCAGAGAGTTGACAGCGCCTTTAATAGAGCTAATGCGCAAAAATGTTGCATGGTCTTGGCTGGAACAGCACCAGAAGGCATTTGAAAACATTTAGCAGAAACTTGCCACCCCACCTACATTAAAATATTATGATGTCAGTAAACCAGTCACTCTCTCCTGTGATGCTTCAAAATTTGGTCTTGGTGCAGTTATTCTTCAGACAGGCAGACTAGTAGTCTATGCATCTAGAACACTTACCCAAACTGAAATGCAATACACTCAAATTGAGAAAGAACCTTTGGCAATAGTATTTGCATGTTCAAAGTTTCATGATTATATATCTATGGTCAAGCTATCCAGATTGAAATTGATCACCAACCTCTAGTTATGCTTTCACCTCCAGTGAGAGTACGAAGAATGATGCTCAGATTGCAAAAGTACAACTTCAAAATGGTCTATATAAAAAGCAAACTTCTTTAACTGGCTGATACCTTATCCAGATCATCCAGAAATACAACAGAACAGCTTGATGCAGAGAATTTTGACTTTGACGTAATGGCAGTGCATCATTTTTCTACCACAAGACTTGATGAGATGAGAGATCACACAAAGACTGATCCAATTTTGCAAAAGCTCAATCAATGCATTAATGTTGGATGACCATCAAAGCAATCTAGTGTACCACCTGAAGTGCAAACCTATTTTCCTTACAGAGATGAGATGTTGATGGAAAATGGCATTATTTTCAAAGGTCCTAAAATTGTTGTTCCTGTTTCCTTACATAATGAATATATGCAGATTTTGCATTGTGGTCACCCAGGTTCCAAATCTACCAAAATAAGGGAGAGAGAACTAGTATTTTGGCCTTGACTAGTGAAAGATATTGATAAAGTACTTTCTTCTTGTTCAGTATGCAATAGTAAACCACATTTGCAGAGAGAACCACTTCAGCTAAGTCAAGTACCTAAACTACATTGGTGAACAATAGCCACTGACATATTTGAGTGGAACAATCAGTATTGCTTAGTATTGGTAGACTCTTATTCAAACTGGTTTGAGATTGATTTACTACCTAATCTACCATCCAATACAGTTATTACCACATTGAAACGTCATTTCTAGTCCATGGTAGTCCACACAAAGTTATTTCTGACAACGGTACTCAATTTAATAGTCAGTTGTTTCAGAAATTTGCAAAAGAATAGGACTTTGTACATGTTACTAGTCGTCTAGAATATCCACAGTCAAATGGACTAGCTGAACATGCAGTGCAGAGTGCAAAGCAATTACTTGAAAGGTCAAAATGTGATAATACAGATGTCTTTTTGAATTTACTTAATCTCAGAAACACCCAGTGACAATATACTTGGCTCTCCTACTCTGAGACATCTGTCCAGGCAAACCAGAACAACACTGCCTATTAGTTCCTGTTTATTGAGACCTAAAGCTAAAAACAACAGAACCATCAGAGCCCAATTATTCAGGAAGCTCTTTTCCAGAAGTCCAGTTATGATAAATCGAGCAGATTCTTCATCCATTGAAAAGAGGAGAGACAATGAGGATACAAATGGTGAGAGGTTTTGATCGGATTGGTCAAGTAACAGGTATATGTACAGAGCCAAGATCCTACTTTATAGAATCTGAGGGTGTGGAGTACAAAAGAAATCACAGACATCATCTTCCTGTACCAGAATCGTTATCGCAGCATTGTTCCTGTGATAGACTCTAGATCTCAGAGCAATCCAGACAGTGTTCTCGTTCCAGAATATGTTTTACCTTCAACTTCCATTCCTGATGATGTTCCCGATATTCCTAAGGTTGAACATTCAGCAGAGACAGTGACACTTGCCAAGTCTAATTCTCAGTTTTATGTCACACAAATTGGTTGTACTTCCAGACCAAGTGTGAAATACTCAGCTCCCTGAACATAACTGTATATATGTACTTAGTTCTGTATAATTGCATGAGAAAGAGCTATTTGTATTATTTGCATGTCAACTGATATTATCAGCATTGCATGATCTATTTCTCAAAGAGGGAGGATGTAGAACAGAGCGTGTGTGCTGTGTCTTTAAGAAGCATATCAAGGACTGAAAGTGCATATATAAATAGGCACCTGCTGTAGTCAGTGTCATTTTGAAAGTGCAGTCAGAGAGTGAGCATGTAGGAATGAATGTAGCTAATTTATGTATAGGTTATCTAAGTTAAAGTTAATAAGCTTCAATCATGATGTGTTTGTGCATAATAAAGCTGCTTCAACAGAACCCACAAAGACTCTATTACAGCCTGGCTAGATGAGCGATAGTTAAAAAGCAGGTGAGGGCATTCTTGGGGACAGGGAGTTACTATAGAAAGTTTGTTCTCAATTATAGTACAATAGCTGCTCTCGTCACATACCTGACAAGATAAAACAGGCCTGATAAGGTTGTGTGGACCACAGCCTGCGAGCAGGTATTCCAAAAGCTTATAGGGGCTTTGTGAGGATCCCTTGTGCTAGCCAGTCCCGATCATAGCAAAGAACTTGTTGTGCAGGTAGATGCTTCAGACCATAGGATGGGGGCTGTACTCAGCCAGGTTTCTTCAGAGGGAAGAGGAGCACCCTGTTGTATATCTCAACCGTAGACTACAACCTAGGTAGGAATGTTATGCAGCTGTAGAAAAAGAATGTCTAGCCATAGTATGGGCACTGGAAGAAATTCAGCCATATCTGTATGGAAGGAAATTCACTGTGGTTACAAGCCACAATCCCTTAACATGGCTACATCATGCCAGCCAGCAAAATACCAAGTTATTAAGGTGGACACTAGGGTTGCAGGCATATGACATGACAATGCAGCACAGTAGTCGGGTCAGCAATGCCAGTGCAAATGGGCTGTCAAGACAGGGTATGGGTTAATGTGTTCGCAGAGAAGCTCATTTCCCTCAAGCAACATTCCTACAGGGTCACTTGAAAAAGTAGCTTGAGTCTTCATAAGGGGGAGAAAAGTGATGATGTGAGGTAGTGCCATCTGTGCCAGGGGGAAGTAGGGCAGTGCACGCATAACATATGCCAGCATAGCTAGCTGGAGTTTTGTAAAAAGTTATGTCATTTGAATATCAAACTGATTTGTACAGATGCTTGTGTTAAAATGTATTTGTAAAGTTGCTTGTGATAAAAAATGTATCAGCAGTGGGTCCTGTTGGACAGAAAAGAAATATACATGTATGTCAAACTGTGTTGCAACTGATGAAATGTATGCATTTTAACAGAGAACACTGAAAGGGAAGGGGTTAACCTCAGTCCAGCTACCCTTAAGAAAAATAGCATGAAATTAGATGACTTGGTTTAGGCCATTAAAGATTTTATCTCACAGGTCTGAATGCAGCCAGAGACTCTGTGAAAAGCCGGGGCTGAGTGGTGAATTAATTGCTACCCTATATATATATATATATATATATATATATATATATATATATATATATATACACACACACACGTTTTGGCTGTGGTTGTGCAGCATAATAGGATATTTCCTTATAATGTGATCCAGCAGACTACCAGCCGGGGGGGGGGGGGCATGCGCACATGTGTATATATCTACACACGCACATATATATGATGATATTTCTTGCTGAATTATTTCTGTAATTTTCATCTGCAAACATTTATTGCTTTTTGTATGAAAAACATTTTAATTTCTCTGTTATGTAGGTATTCTCTAGTGCAAAGTACCCTGCCCCAGATAAGCTGGAGGAGTACATGTCCATCTTCAGTGGTGCTGATGATCCAGCTGCACACAAACGACCTCGATACAGAATCCAGAGCAAGCATCGACCTCTGGATGATAGTGCATTACAGGTATGGAAAGTCATTAATTTCTTCTTTAAATGCATTCTGATTCATGTTTTTCACTTAACTTAGTAATGGAGCCTTTCCAGTCTCCAAAAGCACATTGTAGAGAATGAACCGTGCATTGATCCCAACGCATGGGTTCCACGTCTGTCATTGGCAAGCAAGCATCTCACATGGCTGTGTCTGTTAAGATCATTTAAAGAAGCTGAAAGTGGGATTAGAGATTTCCACTAAAAGATCTCTGAACCATTTTTATTTCTTGATACGTTAATGTGGAAGTGTTGGGCAAGCTGGCACCTGGCTAGACATGTATTGTTTTGTTTGCCCATATTTTAATCCTGGTTTTGTTGCCTAGTCTTTATTTGATTTTGCACTTTATTATAATCTATAGTTTACTATTTACATGCCTTAAAATTTAGTTTGGTCTTCATTTGCCACTTGTTTTTATGGACGCTGCACATTAGTTGTTAGCTTATGTTCCAACATTCCTTGTGAAGTTAATGCAGTCAGCACTTTATATTATCTTACCTAAAGAGCTCATATCACATTCTGCTTCCTATCTTCTGCGGTGTACACTAAGTTAATTTTAAGAGCTTCAAATCAAGGAATACTATTGTGATGTTGCTAATGGAGAAGTGGCTGCTACTGCTAAACTGTACCTTTGTTAGCTTCTTTGTAAACTGCTTATAAGTTCTACTTTTATTTTTTAACATTGGACTTTTGGATTTATAAGTCTTGCTGCACTGTTGTCTTATCATTTGGGGGGGTAGCAACGTTTTCTATTTTTATTCACTTTCTGCTTTTTTATTGCTTGTGCTTCTACTCTTATCTTTAATTGTTATCAGACTGATTTTTTGGCTAATTTCAATCCTACATTTTAAGATTGAATGTGAAATAGTTTACTTCATTTGGTCTTCAACCTGTGAGTCCTCGGATCTATATCAGATATGACATGGTCGCATTTTCCAGCTATGGCTCTGAACTCCATGCTCCTCCCCTACCCATAATGCCCCTGTCTCCCTTCAGGTCTCGTTTGCCGCCTGAGAGGAAGCAACGTGGTCCAAGCTCCATTGCATTTTGATAGCATAAATTTTGAATTTTTTTGACTTTTTAACTATCCTTTTCACTCTTAACCTTTTCTGTACGTTTATGGGGTTCTTCATAGCTTGTTTTCTTGTAGGCTTTTCTATCTTCCTCCCCTCTTCTCTTTCCTAGTAGTGTGTGTTTGTGTGTGTGTGTGTGTGTGTGTGTGTGTGTGTGTGTGTGTGTGTGTGTGTGTGTGTCTGTCTTTTGAACCAGCTTAGGCATGGTGGACGCCCTGAAGCTTGGCTTCAAAAGATGCACAGAATGTGGCCATAAGTTTCCCCAGCAGATGGCCACACTCTGTGCGTGGTTTGTTTGGGGTCACTCACTTCCAGTCCCCTTTCCTATTTGCACTGGGTTTAACCCCAGAGCACTTAAGGACAGGCGGGACAAACTAATTGCCAAGGGCCTGTTGCCCTCTACTGCTGGATGGACGTCCCACCTTCCCAATCTAAGAAAGCTGCGGCTGCTACTGCTTCTTCCCCTTCCTCGGCCTCTGGGACTCGCCCTCCTGCCATGAGGTCTGAGGAAGGGGATAAGGTCAAGAATGACTGGCCTCGCAAGCGCTCCCCTGACTGCTTGTCAGAGGCTGGCCTACCGCTGAAGACTAAGCCTGTTTCCAGGCCTGCTTCCCCTCTGCTCAGGACCCCAGGGTTCTTCCCTGAACTCGAGGTTCTAGTCAGCCAGTCGCCCCATAGGCCTTCTCCCCCATCGGCTCTCCCAGCCCACTTCAGCGGTGTCCTCCCGCTCTACCCGGAGCTTTTCTGAAGCAGAGATGGACAAGATGATGTGGAGATTTATTTGCACTCAAATCCAGGTGGGGGTCTTGCCAGGACCTTCTCCCACCAGATCAGGCGCCTTCCAACCAGTTTTTAGACCCATCACTCCTTCTTCGATCCAACCCGTGGTTTCAGAGCTGTTGGATCCGAGGACGGTTGGAGTTGAGGGGTCGGCGCTGATGGTACCTTGTAACTCGATGCTGGCCAGTGTGTCCTGAGTGTATGATCCAACTATAATGGATCCGAGCTCTCGGAACCGCAGCCTCGGGGTCAGATCCAAGGGGGTGCTCTCTGCTCCGTGTTTGTTGGAGAGAAGCATCCCCCTCGGTGTCTTAGCTCCTAGAGGCTCAACTCCGACTCCCAGGTTGGATCAGAGGGGAGTGGCTTCTGCTAGTTCAGCCCAGGAGGTCTCCTCTGCATTCGACATGGTGGAGAGGGCTCTCGCAGGGTCGAGGCCTCTGACTGTTTTGTCTTCGGAGTCCATCCAGACCCCCCTTGGCCTTGCGTGCAGGTCCGAGCATCTTGCCCTCTCAGGGACAACCCGTAGCCATAATGCCTCAGGACATTCCAGCCTTGGAACAACCCGCTTGCAAGATCTCCCCAGAGAGTCCCCCTGAAGAGCTCCCCCGCAAGCATACGTGCAAAAGGAGGCACTTGGACTCTCCTCCAGAGTCCCTCACAGAGGACACAGACCTGGATGAAGGGGAAGGTTCCCCAAGATCACCCCCTGAGAATGTTTCCTTTGGAGACATCATGGTGATCCTCCGCCGAAGAGGGGAGGTGGTCCACCCCAAAACCAACCTTTGACGAGTCCATATTTCTGGAGGCATTTGGCTTGGGCCCATCTACCTCTTGTGTTTCCTCCTGCTGATCCACTCGTAGATTTAATAACATCTAGGGCATGGAAGGAGCCGGACACCATAGAGCCAATACCCAAGCACCCGGACAAGGTCTTAAGACCCTCTGCAGACAAATTACACTGGCACAAGGGGTCCCTTGTAGATGCTATGCTGGTGGCGGCAGCCACCAAGAAGGAATTCGCTCAGGAGAGTTCCACAGTCCATCCACCTGACTGAGAGTCGAAGACTCTGGATCATTTTGGGAAGTGAGTCTATGCTTCAGCGACCTTCTGTGTGAGGGCGCTGAACTACATGGCGCACATTATTCGACTCGAGAGAGATCTGGTCAAGGAAGTCATGAAGTCGACCCCAGGGTCCATGTCAGCAGAGGACAGGAAGAAGTTTGATGCACGAATGGCCACTCTAAAATCTGTAGCCAACACGTCCACCCTTTTTCTTTCCCATGCCACGGAGCTAGATGCATGGGTGGCGGGATCAGGCATTGCCTTCTGGTGCCACGTCTGGCTCCGCTTATGTCAGTTCTCAGAGCCCTTCAAGGCGTCTTTTACCAACGCCCCTTATGATGGTTCTTCCCTCTTTGGGAAGACAGTCAGAGAGACTTTGGTACAGAGCTAGAAGGACGGGAAGACCCTGTCTGCTGTAGGGGTCCATTTTTCACCACCTCAAAGGTCCTTTTCCAGGAACCAGTGAGGCCATAAGAAGATGTGGTTCCGCAAATCTCAGGCGTTTTCCCGGGATGCTCAGGACTCACTTTCCCACAGGGTCAGAGGGCAATATGATAGACGCCACCCTAGTCCTAGGAATTTCAGGTCCTGAAAACCTTTCTTGGATAAACCCGGACAGCAACCCTGAGGGGTTGCCTGGCTAGTCTATCGCTGCACCCACTAGCATGGGAGTTCATCACTACAGATCAGTGGGTGCTGCGGGTCATATCCAGAGGATATTTCGTTCCCTTCAGGGATTTACCCCCTTCAACAAAATCCTCCCGGACATCCACCCACACAGCGGGAGGAAGCAGCAGTGCAGGTACACTCAGTGCTGAGAAAACGAGTCATCCAACCGGTCCCCCCAGACCGGTCCAGATCCGGGGTTTACTCCAGGTTCTTTTTAGTGCCAAAAAAGACAGGGGACCTCAGACCAATATTGGATCTGTCCCAATTGAACCTGTCAGTAACCAAGACAAAATTCCGGATGGTCATGATTCAATCTATTCTGCCTTATCTGCTGGACAGAGACTGGATGTGCTCGATCAACCTCCAGGATGCATACTATCACATCAAAATGCACAGGCACTGCCAGAAGTTCCTTCACTTCAGGCTGGGAGCCAGTCATTACCAGTTTCAAGCCCTCCCCTTTGGTCTCACCACAACCCCCTACGTGTTTACCAAGGAAATGGCAGTGGTAGTGGCTCACCTGAGGCTTCAGGGCATTCAGGTCTTTCTATACCTTGACGATTGGCTCTTTACCGCCCCCCTCAGATCATCTGCTATGTCGAGCCAGGGACTCCTTCCTTCAGTTAGCCAACAAGTTGGGCGTTACTATCAGTATGAACAAGTCTCTTCTTCAGCCAGTTCAGATTCTAGATTTCATTGGGGCATGGCTAGACACAATACAATCAAAGGTGTTCCTCACCTCAGACAGGATACGCAGCTTGAGGCTTACATGTATTACACATTTTCCAGACCCATTTACCAACAGCTGAAACAGTGTTAAGAGCTTTAGGTTCTTTGACGGCCACAATAAATCTCCCCATGGCATGCCTTCACATGAGGTTACTGCAGTGGACTGTAGCGGTTCACTGGTCACTGTTAGACCTTCTCTTGTCCTTTCCAGTGAGAA
This sequence comes from Protopterus annectens, assembly GCF_019279795.1. Lineage (NCBI taxonomy): Eukaryota > Metazoa > Chordata > Ceratodontiformes > Protopteridae > Protopterus > Protopterus annectens. The sequence continues at coordinate 198,434,173 of NC_056745.1, forward strand.
TTTCAAAAGCATGCAGAGACTCCCTTTGGTGGTGGATTCAGTCCCTGGATCTCCTCAAGGGATGTCCTTTTCAACCTCCTTTACCCCAAACCACGGTGAACACAGATGCCTCCCTACTTGGGTGGGGGGCATTGCTCAGGAAGGACAGTCCAAGGCATGTGGTCCCTTTCCGAGACCTATCTGCACATCAGTGTTCTAGAGATGAGAACCCTCCATGCTCATCTTCCTGTGGGAACGATTACAATTCAGACGGACAGTATGTCAGTGGTCTGGTATATCAACAAACAGGGAGGAACCAGATCTTCATCCTTATGTCAAGAGGCCATGAAAGCGTGGGAATGGGTGATCTCCACCAGCCATTTTCTGGTGGCAACGCACATCCCGAGACAGTCCAACATCTTAGCGGACAGTCTCGGCAGATCCATCTTGATGCTTATGAGTGGTCTGTGAAGCCTTCAGTAGTAGAACCGATCTTCCTACAAGTGGGGTCGTCCTTGCTGCAATCTCTTCGCATCTCCTTCCAATACGAAATGCAGCGAGTTTTTCGCTCTAAACCCCCCTCCGGGGGAAGCCCCCAGAGACGCTCTGATTCATGCTTGGCCTACCGGGCTCCTTTATGCATATCCTCTTCTCCCCCTCATGTCAAAGTTTCTGCAAAAAGACCAAAGGCTGGGGATCACTGTGATACTCATTGCCCCATTCTGGCCTCAACAGGTTTAGTTTCCCTTACTCAGGTCTCACCTAGTTGTTCCACCATGGATCCGGTCCCAGATCTGCTTTCACATGACTCTGAGACTCCTCATCCAGGTCTGGACAGTCTGAAGCTCACTGCTTGGCTGCTCTGGTTCCCATGATTTTTAGGACTCCCGGTCTATCATTTCCTGTTAAATCCATTGTGGTGGCGGCTCATAAATCGTCCACCAGAAAAGTTTATTGCATTAAATGTAAACATTTTTCTATATGGGCCATTCAGAGGTCTTTGGATCCTTTCACTGCACCACTTTAAGCAGTTTTAGATTTTCTAGGTAGCATTTTTCATCAAGGCACTAGTTCCTCAATTGTAAAATTCCAACTAGCCGCCATTTCTAAGTTTCATGCTGGGCTAGACATGTCTTCGTTGGCTTCTTCGAAACTTTGTAAAATCTTTCTCAAAGGTGCCTTTCTTCACAGACCCCCGGTTAAGGATCCCATTCCTTGGTGGGACCTCACTTTGTTGTTGCAGGAGTTGGTTTCCCCTCCTTTTGAGCCTGTGGCATCTGTAGAGCTACAATTTTTGACTTGGAAAACTGCCTTCTTGGTTGCCATTACATCCGCTAGAAGGGTGTCTGAGCTTCAAGCTCTTTCTATCAAATTCTCTTACATGATCTTTCACAAGGATAGGGTGTTGCTACGCACTAACCTGTCCTTCCTTCCTAAGGTAGCCTCAGAGGCTAATTTTAATCAGATTATTAATTTACCTGTATTTTTTTCCGAACTACTAGAACAAAGAGGAATACAAATTACATTTACTGGACGTACACAGGCAGTTGAGGTTTTATTTTCACAGGACTAAACCTTTCTGCAAGTCTGATCAGCTTTTTGTGTCCTATGCCAAGATCTTCTTAGGCAAACCCATCTCAGAAGTGACTATTGCTTGCTGAATTTCTCAATGCATTGGCCAGGCTTACTCAGATAGAGGTTTGTCTCTTCCTGGAAAATAGAAAGCTCATTTAACCTGCTCTATGGCCATGTCAGCGGCCTTTTGGTCTAGGGTCTGTTTGGATGATATTTGTTCAGCTGCTACTTGGGCCTCATCTCACACCTTTATTTCTCATTATAAACTGGATTTGGTCTCTAGGAGTAGAGCATCCTTTGGTTCTGCAGTGCTCCAGAATATCCTTCTTGAGGGCCTCCTAAGAGTTAGGTAGCTGGGGACTCTGTCCCACAGGTTGAAGACCAAATGAAGTAAACTACTTCAGATAAAGAAGTTATGTACTCACCATAACATTCCATCTGAGTAGTTCTACTTCATTTGTCTTCAGCCACCCCCCCTCCTTCCCCCTAACTTTATCCTTTGTGATACTATGTGTCCTTTGTACCGGACAATTATTGCTAGGATCTTTGGTTATGTCAGGGCAAAAGTTATTTTGTAATGTTTTGTGTTGGAGGACCAAGTGTTATTTGGTCGGGTATTTGTTATCTGTTAGGCAGTAAACTCGATCTGAAGGGAGAAGGGAAACAGGGGCATTATGAGTAGGGGGAGGAGCATGGAGCTCGGAGCAGTAGCTGGAAAATGCGGCCATGTCAGATCCGATATGGATCCGAGGACCCACAGGTTGAAGGCAAATGAAGTAGAACTACTCAGATGGAACATTATGGTGAGTACATATCTTCTTTTTATTTTTGCCATCATCACAATCCTGGATTGCTTGGATTGTTATTTTTGGCTGGACTGGCCTTATGTTTAGCTCTACTGACTCCCCATACTGAAATTTTTCTCTGTTATGAGTTTGATTGGAGTAACCTTTACACCACCATAGTTGAAGATTTTGGATGCTGTATTGAATCTTTTGTGAGTTTTGTTTGTAGCTGTCTTCTTATATGGGTATTGGCATTGCCAGTAACCAGAAGGTGATGGTAACAGCGCCATAATGAATGATTGATAAACAAAACACTGGGTTCACGTAATCTCGGGGAAATGTCCAAGACTGGTAAATTTCACAATAAATCAAAATCCCTACAGTTCTGTACAGACAATAATTGATTGATTGGTTGATTAATCAAATCAGTAGATTTAAAGTGATAAGCATGTGAAAACATTAATAATTTAAAATGAAGAACAAAAACTGCATTAAATGTTATTAAAATACTGGACATATAAAGCTCTAGAAACTTAATTCAAAACTCTATTATAATTCAGCTGCTCTTATTTTTAAAACAGGATAAATTGAAATGTGGTCATTCAGACCAGAAGGTGTGGTGACATCCATCCTAACTTCCCAAACAAGCTGCCTGTATTCATTTTTTGTTTCTCTTTGCCCAATGCTGGCATCTGGGTGTATTTTTTTCTAAAATTCCAGACACAGATTTCACAAAATCCTCACATTCCAAAGAATGTTTATAGAGAACATTGTTTTTATTCCCTTTCCTGATATTATACAAGTGCTCATACATTTTCTTAACCAACATCCTTTCCATTTTGCCAATATAAAATGATTGGCATCTATTATAAATTGCAATGTAAAGTTTCTTCTAGAGTGGCAATAATTCTTCAAAGTAGCAAATTCTTTGTCAGTAATGTAATGAGACTGGTTACACGTCCCACACTTTGTTGTTCTTTTTAAAAGTGTCCCCTTGTTCAATTTCATTGATCCCAGGCCTGTTAGTTTCCAATAATCTGTTTATGCTTTTGTCTGTCTTAAAAGACACCTACCAATCTTAAACATTTCCTTGTTCACTTCAAAAACAGACCAGTTGTTTCTTATAATATTTTTTATAGATGAACTGTTGTAATTTGGTAAAGTTGCCATAAAATTTAGCCTCACTATTGACATATTCCTTTACTGGTGTATGTTTACTTAAAAAATGGACTATATTTCAAACCTCTATCCCTAGACACCTTGTTATATATCACATCCAATAATTCATGGGGTAACCTCTCTCCAAAAGCGTTTCACACATTCTTTCTATCTCTACCCTAAATATTCTGTCCTTCGATACCATTATGGCTGTTCATATAAATTCGCCTTAACCAAATTCCTCTTACTTTACCATGGGACCAAATTCCTCTTACTTTACCATGGGCGGCAACTTTTATAGTGCAGGTAGGGACTGGAAAATCTACTTTTTCTATAAACTGTACAAACAAAATTTTAGCATCTATTTCTAAATTAACATCCAAAAATGTGTAGATTGTACTGAATAATCATGGGTAAACTCTGATTTCTTATTTGTTTTTCAGAAATTCATTAATTTCCACCAGTTCTTTTTGTCATATAATAAATATATCATCCTGGAATCTACAATAAAAATTCCAACAAGAATTGTAAGGGGAATTTAAAATGAATATTTTTTCCTGAAGTATAAATAACTAACATAGCATAAATGGGGGCACCCTCCTGCCCCATTGCAGCTCCTTTGATTTGTCTGTAAAATTCCCCATCAAAGAATTAAAAATTGTGCAAAACTATTTCCATTAACTCCATAATAAGTCTGACTTCTTTTCCAGCCAATACTCTGTATTCTAGAAGGGTCTTATGAAAATATTCTAGGCCCGCTTCATGTGGTATACATGTAAAGAGATTAGAGACGTCCTCCATAAGGAAGCTGATATTGTTCTTGCAGTATTCTGGTGTCAATTTCTGCAAAAAGTCCCATGAGTCCTATACATGTGAATATCTGTTTAAAACATTTTTCAACTTCCTATTGATATAAATGGCCAGGAGGTATGTCGCAGTTTTTGTTCTTCATTTTTAATTATGAAAGTTTTTATGTGCTTGTTACTTCAAATCTATTTACTTAATTTAATTATTTAAATTGGCTATAATCTTTAGGTTGTGTTCTGAAGAAATCCGAAGTTGTAAGGACGAAAGTGCTCAACTTTATTTGTGTGTGAAATAAGATATTTTACTTACTAAATGTTCTCATCTTACAGAACTGTTGGATTTTGATTTACAATGACTTATTGTGGAATTTACCATTCATGGACCTTTCCCTGAGACTATGCGAGCTGAGTGTTTTGCTTAGTTTGTGTAGGGTTGCACGGCATACACACCAATACTGAATGACTGCGCCTGGATGTAACCCACATTTCAGTTCAACATCGTGATCTACTGACTAGGATACTTTATTAGTCCTAGATTTTGTGAAGAGCACCAGTTTTACTTGCGCTGTTGTACTCTGAGGGTCCTAGCTCATGCTAGGGATTATTGTACAGGTATTACTTGCTATTTTATTTAAAATAAACCTGCTTTGATGTCTTACCTGCCCTAAATTTGTTGGTGCCTAGAAGTTGTGTTCTGCTTTATTTAATTAATGCATTCATTCATCCGTTCTCTCTCTCTCTTTCTGTCATTCCTATATTTAGGTAGTGTACTGATCTCAGTGTACCATTTTCAGGCACAGCCAGAGATGTACAACCACAAAAAATTATAATGTGTAAAGAAAAGAAGCAGTAATGACATCAACAATTCCAATAAGAATATACATACACAAAACATGACATATGTACAACAAATCAATAGAAATATGCATAACAGGAAATATGAACAAGAGGTTTATTACCACTGGATAGTTGCCATTTTAGTTTGTGCTATTTAAACTGCTCTAGGGCTGTTAAATCGAGTTTTACTGCTGTTTGCATTGTTTTCTAATCAGTTGTATTCGTTGTTCCAATTTTCTATTACTTCTTTGTTAATGGGTACTAACATAGCAAGTGTTGCTCAACTTAGACCTGTGCATTATAATAATCTTTTTTTTAACTTTTCAGCTGTGCAGGTATCTGTACATTGTACATAGCCCCTCTTAGGCACTTGTACTAACACGTGGTCAGTTCACAACAAGTCTGTGATAACGGCCAGTTTGCTGTATGATAAAGACCTTGCTTTTGTCATTGAGACATGACTTGATCATTTTGACCACCTGGGGAGACCATCTCCTTTGATTACATCCTTGTCGTAGGAACAAATTGTAGATTCTCCTCATCTGTCATCCACCCATTTGTGCAAGGATATTCTTTGAGTAATAAACTGGCTTTCTCAGTTTTGGGTCATAAGCAGCTAATTATGGTGTCCTTTATCCCAGCACAAAAGACTAATTTAGTGAACATTTTACAGGACCTCAGACTGTTTGGGAGAACTTTAACCTTAAAGACTATTTTTAAGGGGGAAGGTGGCGAAATATGTAAGTTTACTAAACCCAGCACTTTTACCCCCAAAATGCACCCGATGGTGAATACTTTCATTTCTGTTTGTGATAAACAAATAAAGGAGATGTATCAAAACAGTACACTTTCTACATACTATAATTTGAACAGAGATGAATGTAATGCCTTAGTGGAGCTTAGATCGATGCAGTGAATTGAAATTAGACCCACAGATAATGGGGGAGGGGTGATAATCATGGATAAGGAATTTTACCTCACACAAATGGGCACAGTACTTAATGATCAGACAACATACATGAGAATCAATAAAACGAAAGTTACAGCTACGATGGATAGTGTGTCCGTTCTAGTATTCAATCTACTTACAACTTGGAAGAGCTATTTAATTATTTCACTGTTGATACTCCACTGATTCCAATTATTTATGGACTTACCAAGGTACATAAAGATGTCAAGAACCCACCCATTAGACCTATAGTCTCAAGCAAGGGGTGGGCGACGCAGCCATTGTCCATCTATGTGGGGAAGTGTGTACATCCAGTATTGAATACATATGAACATGTATTAAAGGATACCAAGACCTTTTTACAGGTACTCTACAATAAGACAAAGGCATTGGTGGGTGACTATTATTTTGTCACACTTGATATAACATCCTTATTCACAGTTATCCCGAATCAATGGGGCATTGAGAACATTAGGAACCAGCTATGTGTTCAGCAAACGTTTACGACAAGGAAGGTGAATCTAGTTTGCAGTCTGTTGGAAATCATTTTAGAGAACAATGTTTTTGTTTTCAGGGATGAGTACTACCTACAGAAGATAGGCGTAGCTATTGGCACAGTATGTGCCAATAGCTACGCCAATCTAGCAGTAGGCCATTGGGAGCTAACGTGATTTCTACGTTCAAGTGAACACAGCAAGGACTTGCTGTGGTATACTCGTTTTGTGGATGACATGTTTTTTCATTAGAGGAGATTGAATTCCTCGGTGTGCTAGTTAGGAAGTCAGATGTGAGTATTGGAAACTAGTTTGTATGGGAAACCAACAAGGAGGAACTCCTTACTCCTTAGAAAGAGCATGCACCCAAAACACGCAAGTAAAAATGTTATGAAAGGGCAGATTCTGAGAACCATGAGACTACATAATAATGACATACAACTCACAACAGCATTACAGGGTCTCAGAGGAGAGTTTTTAGAGGGGGTATTCTAAGCATGAGGTTGATAGATGCTTGGAAGAGAGTCCCTGATGGAAAGGGGTAGTAAAGAGAAAGCATACTTCTCCCAACATGGAGATCCTGGTGCATTAACCAGTAAGACGAATTATAAGAAACTTATTCCCCATATCGTTTGCAAGTGATATAAATGTTTTTTGCGAAGTCTTTAAGAAAGATTGGAATATGTTAGCAGCAGTGGATGAATTAAAAAAAGTCTTAGACGATAAACCTTCCTTCCCCTTTAAAATAAGCGATCACTCAAATGACAGTTGTGTTATAAAACGCAAACACCTGCAATAGGCAGTATCTTCTAGACTGGGAACTTATATGTGCATAAATTGCACAGCTTGTAGATATATATATTCCTGTATGACATTCACACATCCACAATGCTCTGTTGAGATTCAAGCAAAGTGCTACGCAAATTGTAGGACTAAAAATGTTTATTTCAGCTTCTGCCAGGTTTGTAAGATTTTTTATATAGGGAAAACAAATAGAATGTTGAAAGATCGTATATTAGAACACAACAGAGATGTAGTGAATAGGAAAGGGAACAACACATTGGCTAAGCACGTAGAGGCAGAAGGTATAGACCACATTTTTAAATTCTTTGTACTTGAGGTCCTTGCAGAAGGGGTGAGAGGAGGAGATTTGAGAAATAGGACTGAAGCAGCGGAACACAGATGGATCATTTAGTTTAATGCAGACAGACCACCAGGGATAAATGAAACCGTGTCAAACCCTTTCTCAAAGTAAGAGCACTTAAACACTAATAATATATATAAGGTTTTACATAGTATGACCTCTTTTTTATATATAGTTATGCATATTTATATATTTTTTTATATATACCTTTTATTTGTTGCACTGTTGACTATGTATTTTTTTATACATTTTTACATATTTCTAGGGTGCTTTTCACATAGGCATTACAACATGTTTCATATACATGGTTTATAATGGAGGGGTGGTTCATCTGAGAGGGTGTTGGGAAACTATGTGAAGGTGATTGATTTATTGATTGTGTTTAATTGGATTCAAACATTCATTGGTTAAATGTGTGCTTAAATGTTTTGTGATGTTTCATGAAGGTTAATCTGATGAAGTGGTCAGAGTGATTGCGAAAGCACTTACTTTTTGTTTTATAATAGAGTGCACCATTTCAGCTGTGGAGGTTAGGCTCTACTTTATTTTGGTCTATTAATCGTATTTGAGCTGAGAGCCTCGTCCTTCGTTCAGTATCCTGGTTTGTTTTTCGCTAGTTATGGTTGGTGGCCAGTATCTAGGCTGTTGATGGATTCAGTGACTCTTGCTAATGAATGCAGTCATATTTTGAAAGATTTGGGATTTGTTATGGTTATTAGCAATGCAACTCACAAATTAGGTCATACTCTGGACTGTCTGGTAGGCACGAGATGGGATGGTGAAACTAGTCTTGTGGTCTGACCACTTATTATCTGCTTCACCCAAGAGCTTCAGCACTAAGCCCCTTCTGATAGTTATTGTATATTGCTTTTAAATGTTGTCCAACTGGAGCAGAGGCCTGTAGAGAAAGTCTCCCAACATATTACAAACATTTTTAAAAAGATATTCAGTAGTATACATGAACAGATGTGAATGTATATATTTTTGCCCAGGCTGTATTATCTAGTAATCTCTATTCTAAAGAATGTCCGTATGTGTATTTAATGTCATCTGTATAAACTGCAACTTGTGAGCACTTCATTTATTGTAATGTCCTTTTTCAACTTTTTCTAGCTGTCCAAATATTTGCATTGTGTATGTATAGGTTCACCCTATATGAACTGAAGCTGAATTTTTGTTTAGTTTATATACCATCCTTCTGTATTAGGCTTTTTAATAACTGTATTCAACTGTAACAATATTATGTCAACATGGAGCTTTTCTCCCTGGGCCTCAGCTGAAAGTAGGATATTAGCCCAGTTGAACTTTCCTGGTAAACAAATTTCAAATAAGTACTATATATTTGCAATTACACATATATTTCATACATTTGCTAAATAAATTACATTCGTATGAAAGCAAAGGCAATTATTATTATAATATAAAAGATACTTATGCATTCGTAGATGTTGAACATTGAGCCTTTGAAGAGCTGTCAAGCAGATAATAGATCCTGTGATTAGGGCTTAGAAATTCAAAGAAATGGAGGTGAGGGAAGGAAGTAAGTGGGGCAGAAAATGTTAAAATTATAGGTAAGAGGTAGAGTATAAATCAAGTTCATAGATAGTTGTATGTATGGCTGTCATAAGGTTTTTATTAGAAGTAGAGAGGTGGGGGGTGAGCAGTATCACAAAACTAAGTATATGGCTAGGAGATGCTAGTAAAACTGTTACTGGTTGTGGGGCATATGATTCTGATTGAAAAGAAATGCTGTGACAATATGGCAAGCCAATCTTGATCTGATTGATCTTGATAGTTGTGTCACCCCTGAATTTTTTTTCTTTCATGATCCTTCTCTTGCTTTCAGAGGATGCTGTTGACTGGATACTATGGTTAGTGACTATTGTAAGTCTTCATCCATGGCAGTTTGCTCTAATGCCACTTAACCTCACAGAAGTTGTTGCTGTCTCAGCCTCCCCAGTTATGAAGAGCTGGTGGCTGCTATCATAGGTTCATAGGCTGATACTAGGCTATCTGCCCTAGGGCATTTATAAGCCTAGCCAGAGTGTGTTTGGCTTTTGCCACCCTTTTAGATTAGTTGACTGTGCCTCTGTATAGTAGGTCACAGAAGGTAGCCCTTTTAAGGATAGTTTACTGTACCTCTGTCAAGCAGGGACACAGAAGAGACACCAGGGGTAAACTTACGATCTCCCATCCACTCGTCAAGATTTCTCTTGAAGAGGGTCAGTGAGGGGCTCTGCCTAACATGGATTGGGATTTTGTTCCAGAGTGAGGGGAACCTCTGGGATATGAATCTGTCCCTCCAGCATGTCCTATTTATTTCTGTGCTGAGGTTCAAGTCCCTGGAGTGTGTAGCTCTAAGGGATTTGGATTTCCTGAGGTGAAGCATGTCCATTAATTCTGGGTTGGACATGGCTTTATACGTCATAACTATGTGACCAACAACCAGCGGATTAGACCCTTGTTCCTCAAAATTGGCTGTGTCCAGTCTTGTAGTACTTGGTGCAGTGATACTTCAGATCTTGATTTCTTTATTGAGTTTTTTTTTTCTCATTAGTCATGAAAGAAGCCTATGTCATCCCTGTCATGAAGAAACCCTCTCTGGACCACTGCATCTTTGACATCTAACATCCTAGCTTTAACCCTCCTCTTTTAGAAAAGCTATTAAGAAGGTCATCTGTAAGTATCTTGAAAGTCACCTTACAGTCAGTGGGGTCATGGATCACTTTCAGTTCATGTTTCACGCATACTTTATTTTGGAGTCTGATGTCCTTTGCATAATCAGCATTGTTTTAATGGCGTTAGACAAGTATTGATGTTAAGTTGTCTATCTCGCCTTCATTCTTGCTGGTTGGGTTCGGAGCCGATCCTTGGCTCCGACTCGGCCATCTTCTAAAGCTCGAGAGCTACAAACTGGCTCAAGGCCTCCCCATATCCCATGATGCCTGGCGCTAGATACCCAGATCTCGTTTGCCGCTTCTGCTGCGAGGTTGCTCTACTGGCTCAGGTCGTATAAAACTTCTATATTGTCTTTTTTCTGTCACAATTTAGTAAATATTTAGAGTAGAATTATCATTTAGTTATTTCCATTATATTGTATAAGTTTTTGTAGCTGAATCCTTGTCTTTTCTCTTCAGAAACTCGTTTTACTTAGAGAGTTTCCCCTCCCCCTTCTACTTCCCCCTTTTTCCTCTAAGGTTTTCCGTTTAAGTTAGAGGATAACTTTATCTCTAGGTGTCCGTTTGAGTTAGAGGATAACCTTTTTCTTCTCTATCTATTTCTTTAAAAAAAAAAAAAAAGAAATCTTTTCTTATTATCACTGTTAGTTAGTTTGGCTATACTTATTACAGTTGTTGGTGTACTGTCGGTTCTGGTAACTTGTAGTGTATTGTTGTTGTGTTAGTACCTTAACCTTTGTGTGAGTGTGTTTTTCCTTTGGGCTTGCCTGTCAATATGTCCAAGGATCCTAAGCCGTCCAGATTCAAGAAGTGTGACTCATGCTGCCAGATGTCTCTGGCAGATGGTCACACTTCTTGTGTTTATTGTCTGGGCGCCGTGCACCTGCAGGACTCTTGCTCCATTTGCCATGTGTTCAATCCAAGAGTCCTGCAGGAGCACAAAAATAAATTGATCCTTAGAGGTTTACTTAAACCTCAAGATTCACTGGCTAAGGCTCAGCCTGTGAAATCTTCCAGGGCACCTAAACCATCAGCTCCCAGTTCGGAGCCGTCGTTGGGTGAATCTGTACCTTCCATTTCGGCTCCGGCTGGAACCGATGCTCCTCCCCGCCAGTCGGCTCTGATACGCTCTTTGGAGCCTTCTGAGAGTCGGAAAAGGTCCAGGTCTCCCTCTCTGGAGTCGATATGCTCGGCTCCGAGATCACCTCTACTCCAATCGGAGCGTAGTCATCGCTCATCCCACTCTTCTCGGTCCTCAAGACTTTCGGACCATGACTTGGAAAGAGTGGTCAGCAGACTGCTAAAATCGCAGGCCCTTGCTAAAATGTTGTCCAGCCCTCCTCACCAGGGGTCGGCTCTGTCCATGTCTGCAGATATTCCTCCTCTGACTCACCCTTTGAGCTCGGAGCCGGAGTTCGTGGGGGTTCGAATCGTGGAACCATTGGCTCCGATGCCTGCACCTTCAGTTCCTTCGTCAGCTCCGATCACTTCCATGGTTCCGTCCTTGGAGGGATCTGGGCGCTGGGACTCCCTTGTCGGCTCCGAGGAGGCGAGTGGCATCGGACCCTTGTCCGACCCCGCTCTCCCCCTCGGAGCCTCGGCTCAGGTGAGTTCGGCTCCCACATCGGCCTCAGAGCCTTCCCCCTTAGTGCAAAGGGGGATTCTGATTTCTTCTGAACCGGATCCCTCTCTCCATTCCGATCAGGATGCCTTTGAGGTGATGAGGAGTGTTCTGGCCCCTGAGCCAGTGCCACGATCGATCCCTTCGGCTCCTCTCCCTATGGTGCCTGCGTCAGCCTCTGCCTCTCTTCCAGACCCCAACCATGGGGATTCAGCACCCCAGGACACCCCTTTGGGTGTATCTTCCTCTTCTGAGGCCTTCCCTGATCATTCAGAGGAGCCAACTCATAAGATGAAATGCAAGAGGAAGCATGTTGACTCCCCTGAGTCTGTCACATCAGATACCGAATTAGAGGATTCGAAAGGGTCCCCGAGGTCCCCCTCTGAAGATGTCTCCATCTCAGACATCCTTGAGATGCTTAGACAGAGGGGAAACTGGACTGCCCTAAGCCCTTCCGAGGATGAGTCGGTATTCCTGGACGCGTTTGGATCCCGACCTTCCACCTCCTGGGTGTCTCCACCTTTCGACCCACTGATGTCTATGGTGACTCGGAAGGCGTGGTCAGCTCCAGACACAATGGAACCGACCCCAAGAAGACCAGCAAAATTCATTACTGCACCACAGGACAAGCAATTTTTGACAAAAGGGGTCCCCGTTGATGCCATGGTGGTAGCGGCAGCCACGAAGAAGGAGTTGGCTGAAACTTCATCTGTTCATCCCCATAACAAGGAGTTTAGGATGATAGTCAGATATGGGAAGTGGATGTTTTCTTCAGCGACTTTTACCATGAAGTCTCTGAATTACTTTTGCCACTTTACCCGTCTACAGAGGGATCTCCTTAAAGAGCTTGGAGATACCTTCAAGATCCATCAGCTGAGGGGGCCCAGGCAAAGGTTGCCTCCCAGCTGGCGACTCTTAATTCAGTGGTTAACTCCTCCATGAGGCTCATTTCTTATGCAGCCTGATGGGGCGAGTAGAGCCTCAGGCACAGGCATCGCTCTGAGGAGACATGCTTGGATGCGGCTTTGTAACTTTGCGGAACCTTTCAGAGCGTCTTTCACCAACACCCCCTTTGATGGTTCCTCTATCTCTTTGGATCTCAGGTGAAGGACACCCTTCCCAGGTGTGAACAGGAAGGACACCCTTACCAGGTGTGAACAGGAAGGCAAGACTGACTCTGCTGTGTAGGGGTCTGTTTTTCCACTCCTTCCAGACCATATCCCAAGGGTCAGAAGAGTGGAAAGATGTGGTTCCGGAAAGCCCAGGGAGCCTTGTCTGACACACGTGGTGAGTTTCCCTCCAGGGGCAGAGGAGGGAACAATAACAGACGCCACCCTCGTAGCAGAGGGGGTCCGCAAAATCAGGGCAGCAGAGAATCTTTCTCTGACAAGCCCTTTCAGCATCCCTGAAGGGTTGCCTGGCTGTCCACCTCTGAAGGCAGTCAGGGGAAGATTGTCGCTGTACCCAAGAGCCTGGCAAGACATAACAGAAGACAAATGAATACAGTCTGTTATATCCGGAGGTTACAAAATTCCCTTCATTCATGCACCATTCTTGCCGAACAAGTCCCTTTCAGATGTCCCACCCAATCTAAGGGATCAAGCAGTTCAGGAAGTTGCAAAACTGCTAAGAAAAAGGGTCATCCAGCAAGTCCCAGCAGACCAGCAAGGATCCGGAATTTACTCAAGGTTCTTTTTGGTACCAAAAAAGACAGGGGACTGGAGACCCATTTTGGATCTCAGCAGACTAAACAGGTCTGTACAAAGAACCAAGTTTCGGATGCTCATACTACAGTCCATTTTACCTTTCCTGGGTCAGGACAATTGGATGTGCTCCATAGATCTTCAGGGTGCGTACTACCACATCAAAATGGACAGGCACTCCAGAAGATTCATGCGCTTCCGGCTGGGAGCCAGCCATTATCAGTTCAGAGCTCTGCCCTTTGGTCTCACCACAGCCCCCAGGGTGTTCACCAAATGTATGGCAGTAGTTACTGCTCATCTGAGACTGCAAGGATTCCAGCTGTTTCCGTATCTAGACTGGCTCCTCACTGCTACCACCAGGCATCATCTTCTGCAAGCCACAGACTATACCATACAGACGTGTTTAAGACTAGGTATCACTATAAATTTCGAAAAATCTGCTTTGTCGCCTTGTCAGTCTATCACCTTTATAGGCGCAAACTTAAATACAAAAGACAGGTCAGCCAACCTTCCACCAGACAGGGTGTTAGTCATTCGGCAGCATGTCCAGGTCTTGTTAGGTTGCAAGAGAATTCAAGCCAGGTTCATACTTCAAATCCTGGGTCTCATGGCAGCGGCAATCATACTCGTCCCTCTGGCCCGTTTCCACATGAGGATTCTCCAATGGCTCCTTTTCACCCAATGGTCCTTTCAGCAGCTTCCCATGTCTTGCATGATTATCATTACAGAAGCATGCAAAAAGCACCTTGCATGGTGGATGGTCTCCCTATCAGTACCCCTGGGCAGACCATTTGAATACCCCTCCAGTTGCTATGGTAACCACGGACGCCTCCCTGATCGGGTGGGGGGGGCATTATCAGGGCAGAACAGTCCAAAGCACTTGGCAACCTCAGGTGTACCATCTGCACATAAACGTCTTGGAGATGAGAGCCGTGCTTTTAGCATTGCAAGCTCTTCAGGACTCTCTTCCTACCAGGACAGTTGCAATTCAAACAGACAATATGTCAGTTGTATGGTACATCAACAAGCAGGGCGGAACCAGGTCCTACCCTTTATGTCGAGAAGCACTCAGACTCTGGCAGTGGGCGATCTCTTCCCAACGGTTTTTGACTGCAATGCATATCCCTGGAAAATCCAACGTCATAGCAGACAGGGCTGCTCTTAGGACTAATCCATCCTTCCTTCCTAAGGTCTCTTCTGAGAACAACTTGAATCAGTCTACTGACCTTCTTGTGTTTTTTCCCAACCATTCCAACAGGGCGGAATATAAGTTACATCAGTTAGATGTTCACAGACAACTGCGTTTTTATTTGCACAGGACTTAGGCCTTCAGAAAATTGGATCAGCTTTTCCTCTCTTATGCAGAGGACAAACAAGGTATACCAGTATCAAAAGTAACTTTATCCAGGTGGCTGACATCTATCATTACTTTTATCTATCAGCTGAGGAATAAACAATTGCCTGTTAAACCAAAAGGGCACTCCACCAGAGCATTAGCCACTTCGGTTGCTTTTCAGGCTAGGTTGCCCATGGAATCTATTTGTGCAGCAGCTACTTGGGAAAACCCTCATACTTTGATCTCGCATTATAAGTTGGACGTGATTCGCAGGAGCAGAGCTGATTTTAGTTCCACTCTTCTGAAAAGTCTGTTCCATTGAGCCACCCAGGATATTAGGTGCTAGGGACGCTGTCCCAACCAGCAAGAATGAAGGCGAGATAGACAACATAAAGAAGTTATGTACCTACCATAACGTTCCATGTTAGTTGTCTCCTCTCGCCTTCTTTCTTGCGTCCCCCCTCCATCCCCCTATCCTACTAGACCGAGAAGAGTTTTCTCTATAATATTGCTCAGGCTAAGCCTTCTCTGGCTGTCCCACTCTACCTAGCGGTCTTTATAGTTGGGCTTATGTATGATAAGAATAGGATTCCTTCATTATTTTGTCTGCTGTTAGTCTTACCAAACGAGATCTGGGTATCTAGCGCCAGGCATCATGGGATATGGGGAGGCATCGAGCCAGTTTGTAGCTCTCAAGCTTTAGAAGGTGGCCGAGTCGGAGCCGGGGATCGGCTCCGAACCCAACCAGCAAGAAAGAAGGCGAGAGGATACAACTAACATGGAACGTTATGGTAGGTACATAACTTCTTTTTCAGTACTGGTCCTTCTGAATCTTTCTGCTGTGTTCGACACCACCGACCATGTAATTTTGAGTGAGCATTTACAAAATTACTGTGGTATCTCCTCTATGGTGTTAGAAAGGTTTATGTCTTACTGAGTACTACTCTAGAATCAACACTTCATCTTTTTATCTCCTTGAGTATGAAATACCACAGAGTTCAGTTGTAGGCTCTGTACTGTTCACATTTTATATGCTTTCACTGGGGTATTTTACAAGTTTGAGTGGTTTAGCATACCATTGTTATGCTCATGAAATCCAGCTTTATGTTTCCTTTTCATAGGCTAACTTGGTAAGTATGTATTCCCTTGTGGATGACTTCAAAGCCATATATTCTTGGCTTAAAGGTAAGGCTATAGCAGCTCATGCTACTTTGAAGCAGTCTTCTGCTTTTTCACTTCCTGATGTTAACATGTATGGCTGAAGTAAGCTTGAGTTCATTGACAAGTTGCATAGTCTAGGTGTAATCCTGGAGTTGTAGCACGACACTTTGGGACAAAGTGTCGTCTGTTGTGAAATAATCTTGTTTCCACTAGTGAAACATCCCCAGGATTAAGGACCTTTTATCTATGGTTAACCTTTGGCTTGTTGTTCATAGTTTAGTCTCTTCCCATATGGACTACTGTAATGCCCTGTACCTGGTATTCCTTTCCACCAAGTTTAATTGTTTGCAGATGAAGCAAAACTCTGCTGCAAGGCTACAAGAGTGGTACATCCCACTGCCAGCATATTATGCCTGTTCTGCAAGACTTGCATTAGCTTTCAGTTCAGTGCAGAATTGTTTGCAAGGTTTTGGTGTTATCTGCCCATTCATGACCTGGATCCCTCTTAGATGAAGAATGTGGTTGTACCATACTGCTCTGCTTAGACCCTGCTCTTACCTTTCCGGAGATGACTGATGTGTTCACAGGTCCACCTTGATGTATCTGGTACTCACTCATTTTCCTTTCAGGCTTCTTGATTCTGGAACTTGCTGCCTTGATGGGCTTGGGACTGTACCTACATGGCTGCTTTCTGCAGGTCACTGCAGGTGGTGAATTATACTTAATAAATAATGACAATAATTGCACTTATAGACTTCCTTTAACTTCAAAAAATGTATATTAATTGACATTCTCTCAAGCTATCAATGTCTCAGGTTAATAGTACTATTTTAAAGTGACCCTGAGTGTCCATGATTCTCTTCAGATTTATGGTTGATTGGTAGAGAGCTATGAGTTGTATGTAGAGCAAATTAAATGGTAATCACATAGCATATGCCAAAAAACAAATGCCACTTTCTGATGTTAAGAACTAGGTTCTCTGCAAGATGGCAAAAATACCCATTTAGGACGTGATGGCTTACAGCTTCTCTATTGTACTTTTTATTTATTTGTGCATATGAAGAAAGTCAAATGTTACCAGAAAAAAACAGTCTTAGCTAATAAAAGTGAGAAGATGGACTGCAGTGGTGGTGCTGCGGTAGCGTTGTCACCTCACAGTAAGACATTGTCCTGTTTGATTCTCAGCTAGAGCGTCTTCTGTGTGGAGATGTGCGTGAATGGGCGTACCTTCGTTGAAGGTTGTGCGTCAGGGCTGGCAACTCGGCACGTAAAAAAATCTACTGCCAATCATTAGCGGACCAGAGTTCCGCTGTGGCGACCCCTAACCGGGAAAAGCCGAAAGACACAACATCTATAGAATGCATCATTTTAGTAAAATATTCTTCTCCAAAACAAATATGAATAAGCTGTCTAATGACGCTTCACTTGATGCAAGTAATCTCTTGGTCATTGTGAACAGCTCATTGCAAATAAAGTATCTGGGTATGATGACAATATAAATGATGACCTAAAATTTCTGTAATACACCAGTGAGACCCTTAACTGCTACTCATTGAAAGGCTGTAGGGAATTAAACTTTCCCTTGGACTGAAAAAATAAATTCGTAATGGAGCATTTACACAATAATAAAGGAGGTGTCACATAGAAAACTGCAGATCAGTCTGATTTATATCGCATACCAGTAAAAATTGAACTAGTATTACAGGCTTTATTGATTGAACTACAAGATAAGGATGTTATAAATATTTAATGGGAAGATCAAACAATTCATGCAGTGAGTTTTTCTTTAGTAATGTCTTACTTGCTATAGATTAGAATTTGCAGGCAAATTTGATCTACATGGAGTTCTTTACATGGAGTTCTTGAGTACATTTGATATGGTAGATGATTGGCTTCTAATGTTATCTGATATATTCATAAATTGGAAGAGATAAATGGTTACTTTATAATTATTGATGTACAGAGACAGAGGGATTACAGGGGGATTACAATAATTACCCCATAGTATACCAAAAGGAACCGTGGAGTCTAGATTAATTTACTACGTATTGAATTGGTATCAAACTCAACAGGCATGTGTTTTGCACATTTACAAGAAGAATGGAAAGAATTAGTCAGGATTGTGCCAGAAGAATCCACTTTAACTGCAGGTCTCATGTGCAAGGAGTCTAAACACACATTTGACAATGTACAGTATCCTCAAATGCATGGAATTGTGTGCCATCTCAGATATGGTTTGGAGGTTTTGGATGTGTGTCATCAGCAACAGTTCTAAGACATATCCCGCCTCACACAACACTGATGTTACCTGCAATGCTGGAAAGACCATATCCTAGCCTATGGATCTGGTAGTGAGTACATGTGCCTCTCAAGTAGATTACAATGTGAGAAGCCTCCATACACACTCAGAATGCTCGTAGAGGTCACACGTGCACCAAATGTGGGATTTTTGAGCACTGCCAGTATGGTACACAGACACATTGTATACAATAACCCAGTGGCACTGCACACCACCTGGTAGCTGATGGAGTAGAAGCCTTTCCAGCTGATATACCAGATGCAATATGGAAAAGGTGGGGCATTGATGGCAGGGTGGTTGCAACCATTGGCCCCCAAGACCTCAGAGAAACAGGCTGTGTTATAGAATACCCACAAGGTGGAGTGTGTGTGTGTGTGTGTGTGTGTGTGTGTGTGTGTGTGTGTGTGTGTGTGTGTGTGTGTGTGTGTGTGTGTGTGTGTGTGTGTGTGTGTCTCATACCTCTCAACCCCTTAGTGCATGAAATCTGGGAAAAGCCTAAAATGTTGGGGGACAAAGGACCAAATATAGGGACATTGCTCATATTAACTTAGAAAGTTGCTGGAATAATAGGAGTTATGTTAGCATGCATTCTGTGATAGATGTAAAGTCTGGAACTCACATATATGTTACTATTTGGTGGCTTCAGTCATCAGTGATTTGTCAGAAACCCCCAAATTTTACAAGTAACAGATTAAAAATATGAGGCAGAAATCTGGACATACTGTGAAAATCTGGACAGTTGAGAGGTATGGGGGTGTCTGTCTGTCTGTCTCCTTCTCTCTCTCTCTCTCTCTCTCTGCTGTTGTCCGTGGAAACCATATGTGCTCCTCCACATACTACAGAACACTGAAAGCTCCCTGTAAGAAGGACAATGTCACATTAACCTTCATGCCAATTGGAGTAGGCAATGTATGAACCCCCTTTTATTCCTCTTGTGGCATCATATGTCTTGTAACTCCTGTTTGGTGTCTCTGTTCACACAGTATTAGTCAACAAGATCCTGGTCATGGAGGTGATTGTATGTCAATGTTGGCGGATCTCTTTATCATATTAAGGGTGACAGCATGCAACATTGCGGGCGGTGGTTCTGAGTAGGGCCACTAGCAACTGATGTCCTTCCATATCACTGTTGCAGTATTTCTTACACTACAGTTCCCCTGCCAAGGTTAGCTCAACATCTAACTGGTATGCCAAAGCCTTAGGATTACTAGTCATACATCACACGTATCGTCCCAGTTAACGGACGTCTGCAGAGCCTCTGATGACATGCGAGATACTGGATCCATGCTGGACTCCAAAGCAGTTATGGCAGAGAAATCCTAAGGAATGATGGGACGATCCTCAGGGCTTTCACCAGCCTTGAGAGAAACGTTCGGGGGAGGTGGTACAGAAGCAGAATCTTTTGGACTTCTTCTTGGCAGATGGCTGATCCTCGGGCCTGGACACGTCTGCCATTGCAGCTTGTGCCAACAACTTAAGACTTTAGTTCTCAAGGTAGAATGATAAAGAGAAGAGATGACTATGAAGAGTTTTATGGACAAATGCCTGATAAATTGGACACAACGTGTGGTCGTGAGAAGCACCCACACAAAACAGACACTGCTCTTGATGGTCTTTATGGGGAATCAGTCTGTGACACTGACATTTTCCCTTTCTGGATGATATATAACCTCACAAGAAAAGTAAATAAAAGTAAGAGAAGAAGAAAAATCCCAATGGGGCACTTATCTGAAATGGCTTGGTAACCAGCAGAAGGAGCGATCAGAACATTTGAAGATGGCATTCAGACTGGCAGCAAAGAAGTTCTGAGGAAGATACATCCGTACATTACCTTTATGCCCTATGCCATGAGCAGAGAGGATATGTGTGATGTACACCATACTAGTAATCCTAAGGCTTTGGTATACTGGCCAGATATTACGCTCCCCTTGGCAGGGAATCCCTAGTGTAAGAAATACTGCAACAGTTAAGGGAAGGAAATCTGCTCTTAGGGTAAGATTTTGCACAGCTGTACTTTCTCAGCTAAGGCTGCTGCTATTTCTAGTGTAATAGCATGAGTGAAGCTCCTGTACACCAGTAAATCTTTGCATTCATACTAGATGATGATTGTGGCCCTACACACTATATTATATATATCTCTCTGAATTGCAATGCCATGTTTAATTATGTCATTTGCATAAGCAATGAGTGTCATTAGCATAGTGGCACACATTTGCTTGCTATTCCACAGTTATTTGCATGCCATGAATACTCCGCTATTACTGCTGTAGCACAGTCGTTCTACATATGTCTCTGAATTGCTCCCTCCCTGCACATTGCTGCTTATGTCACTATTTTGTGTAACACTGTGTGATAATTGTTTCTGAGTACCAGCCCCAACTTCTTTTTTGTTGTGTATTAAGTTGCTTAGATCTACAGGGCTGCCTTTAAAATATAAACGAAAACAATGCAAGTGCTCACAACGAAACAACCAAGCAGGTTATTAAAACCCTTAAGTTCTTTGTTCATAGAATTTATTATAAACAGCAGTAAAAACAGTTACGGTAAGGTCTTAAGCTTCCTCAGACCATCTAACACTTAATAAAGCAAAGACTCTGTATATAAAAATTTAAAAAAACATTGTCCAATCACAATGATATTCCAATTAAGTCATACAGCTTCTTAAAAGGACAAAGTCATATCACATAAACATAATCATTACCATGTAAAACATTTCATAGTACATTATTCAATGGAAAGAGTAGAAAATGAAAACAGCAAATACATATAAAAAGGGAACAAAAATGCAGTATGTGAAGGGGTATAATAAACATTTTCCATCTCATTTCTGTATCCTCCGTTTTTTAAGTAGGGGTCTGATGGATGCCCTTTCATTCAACCCCCTCCCCCTATCCACTCTGAGAATAATAATCCAGTTGGTTTCTCTGTATTCTGTGTGATTCCTAATATCACCTTCTCTAATATGTGGAATAACAACCTCTAAAACCCTAAAATTGAAACTGTGTGTCCCCAGCTTGCATAATATGTTTAGAAAGTGCGTTATGCTCTTCTTTTTTCTTAACATTGTACATATGTTCTCTTATCCTGTCTCAAAAGACCCTATTGGTCTTGCCAACATAGAACGAGTGGCAGATTTCACATTCTGCTATCTGGTAAATCCTGCCTTATATTTAGGTTCATTCGTACCCTTCTCATAACAGAGGAGTCTTTTTAGATTCTTCCTATTTTTATACAAAAATCTTGGTTTTTCACCTACCATTTCACTAATTCCTGAATCCACTTGCAAAATAGACCAGTTCTTACTAAAAATTTCACCCAAATCCTTATTATCATTGGTAAAAAAAAGAGGTATTTTAAGGGAATTCCTATTAATAGCGCTTTCCTTGTTTACTTTTCTGATGACTTCCTTACATGGCCCAAAGTATGGTGCTGCAACATCCTCCCTTAGTGTACTAATTTCTGACAAATTCTTCACAATCTCACCCTGTTTGTACCCTCTTCGTATTAACCTGGATTCCAGGTTCTTCATTTCACTTTGGAACCCATCATACATAGGATTCAATCTACCTCATACCTTGGCCTTTTATCACATTCTGAAAAATATAGCCAGGATGCATATTCAATCTAGCTAAAAAGGAATTCCTATGGCATACTTTCCAAAAAAAACCCTGTATTAATGAGGCCATTATCCAACTTCTCTATATAAAGATCCATGTAGTCTATACGTGTACGAGACGACATGATGGTAAATTTCAAACACTCAGTCAATTCATTCATCATTCGATGAAACTCACACAACTGATCTTGACTTCCTTTCCATAACAGGAACAAGTCATAGACGAAACGTCAATAAAATATAACGTGTTGCTTATACTCATCCTTCCCAAAAAGTACAGTGTTCTCCCAATGTGCCAAGAACATATTGGCGTAACTATTAGCACATGAAGTGCCCATCACTACACCATGTTTTTGGATGTACATCCTACCATTAAAGGTAAAAAGGTTATTCACCAAGATCACTTCTAAGAAATGGCAAACAAGATCCGTTTGTACTGGACTGAGCTCACTATTGACCATAAGATATTCTTGTACATATTGCACACCCAAATCATTGGGAATGACAATAAAAAGAGACTGTACATCAAATGTAATGAAAATTACCCCATCCAAATCAGGACTCTCTTTAGTACATTCATAAAGATCTATAAGAAATTGCTTGGAGTCTCTAAGGACCACCTTGTTCTGACTAATCACTGGTCTCAGATGTTTCTCAACATAAACCAATAAGGGTTCTGTGACGCATCCTCCACCGGCCACTATGGGTCTCATTGGTGGATTCAGTGGTTCCTTATGTACCTTTGGCAGCCCTTGTATTAATGGTATCAAGGGATTAGACACACTAAGATATCTGTAGGCGTTCTCTGTAATCAGACCTCCCCTGAAAACCTCATTCAAAATGTCAGATATTAGACCAATAACCCTGTGGACATCTGTAACAGTAATCTTATTATAATACTTATCATCATCTAGCATCTCTTGCATGGACCGCAGATAATGAGATTTGTCCATGACCACAATAAGGCCACCCTTATCTGCTGGCCTTATAGATATCAGTTCATTTTCCTGTAATTTCTTTAGTGCTACTGTCTCATTATAGTTTAAATTATGTTTAAACTTCCGGTTAAAATCTTTTTCCTTACTATCATAAAACTTACACATTTCTTCTTCTGTAAGCTTCATATAAGCATCAACTAAAGGGTGATTAACAGGAACATAGGTACTTAACTTCCTAAGGGAAGGGGGATGTTCTGTACTAATAGAACCATCCTGTCCAGTACCCTCCCTAAACTGTAGTCGTAACATAACATACCTGCAAAAGACCTTCAGGTCTAAAATGGTATCTGACAACTTACTCCTACATGTAGGGATGAAGTTCAAGCCCCTACCTAAAACATAATTTTCCTCTGGGGATAGTTCAGAAGATGAGATATTCAAAATTAATGATTCTCTGCCTTCCCCCACATCTTCTTCAATGTTTGATTCGGTTTGTATTCCTCTGAAAATTTGCGCTTCTGGCGCCCTCGACTCATAGACCTCGTTCTTCTCCCTCCCTTGTCTGTCCTGACTGGCTGTGGAAAAGGGAGATTTCCCACCACCCTATTCATCAAGGCATTGGGGGAGTTATCATTTCCCCGAACATTATTAACATTAGTTTTTGGTCTAACAACTCTTTCCTGTTCACTTACATTACTAATAGTTCTCTTAATAACCACACTGGGGTACAGATTACCCTCTTGCTGTTGTTAATACTCCTAAATCATCAACGGAACATTCTCCTTCCGTATTTCCAGACAAACATTGTACCCCAGTGTCACTAGACCTCAACAAGCTAATATCAATTGGGTTCTCATCACTCCCAACACAACATTCATTAATAACATTATCAGCAAGGTTTACAACATTACTTTTGTTGGTCATCGACTCAATGACTCCAGATGGAGCAGTTTTCTTAGATACAAAACTATTGTCAACTCTAACATCAACATTCAAACTATTTGTTCGTTCACCATATTGTCCAGCTCTCTCTACTTTGGGCCATACAAGGAAGTCATCAGAAAAGTTAACAAGGAAAGCGCTATTAATAGGAATTCCCTTAAAATACCTCTTTTTTTACCAATGATAATAAGGATTTGGGTGAAATTTTTAGTAAGAACTGGTCTATTTTGCAAGTGGATTCAGGGATTAGTGAAATGGTTGGTGAAAAACCAAGATTGTTGTATAAAAATAGGAAGAATCTAAAAAGACTCCTCTGTTATGAGAAGGGTACCAATGAACCTAAATATAAGACAGGATTTACCTTACCCTATGGCAAATGTAATTTTTGTCCCTTAATTAATTAATACATCAAATACTTTTCATCATCCTGATCTCCAGAAGGAATTAGTGTTTCATGCTACTGCTACCTGTATGACATCTAATGTGGTATATTTAGCGGAATGTGAAATCTGCCACTCGTTCTATGTTGGCAAGATCAATAGGGTCTTTCGAGACAGGATAAGAGAACATATGTACAATGTTAATAAAAAAGCAGAGCATAACGCACTTTCTAAACATATTATGCAAGCTGGGACACGCACAGTTTAAATTTTTGGGTTTTAGAGGTTATTCCACATATTAGAGAAGGTAATATTGGGAATCACACGGAATACAGAGAAACCTACTGGATTATTTTCTCAGAGCGGATAGGGGGAGGGGGTTGAATGAAAGGGCATCCATCAAACTCCTACTTAAAAAACGGAGGATACAGAAATGAGATGGAAAATGTTTATTATACCCCTTCACATACTGCATTTTTGTTCCCTTTTTATACGTATTTGCTGTTTGCATTTTCTACTCTTTCCATTGAATAATGTACTATGAAATGTTTTATATGGTAATAGATTATGTTTATGTGATATGACATTGTCCTTTTAAGAAGCTGTATGACTTAATTGGAATATAATTGTGATTGGACAATGTTTTTTTAAATTTTTATATATATAGAGTCTTTGTTTTATTAAGTGTTAGATGGTCTGATGAAGCT
Organism: Protopterus annectens; assembly: GCF_019279795.1. NCBI lineage: Eukaryota > Metazoa > Chordata > Ceratodontiformes > Protopteridae > Protopterus > Protopterus annectens. The sequence continues at coordinate 198,459,281 of NC_056745.1, forward strand.
TATTCGCGAAAGAGCTTACCGTAACTGTTTTTACTGCTGTTTATAATAAATTCTAAGAACAAAGAACTTAAGGGTTTTAAGAACCTGCTTGGTTGTTTCGTTGTGAGCACTTGCCTTGTTTTCGTTTATATTAAATTTTTTTGCAACGAAGCATTTACCCTGTGGATTATTTTCTGTTTTATTTTGTTCTGCCTTTAAAATATGTCAAACATCATCTTCTTAAGGCAGCCCGATGCACTTACTACTGTAACTTTTTTTAATAACAGGTAACAATTCAAGCTATTAGTGCTGGACATATTAATATCTTTGCACCCGAATCCTTACATTTTGCTCTAAATATTATGTGGTAAGTTTCCTTACTGTATATATGTACAAAACTCTTGCTTATAACTAATGTGTTTTAGATTGATAGTGTTTACTAGGCTAATTACCACAAGGGCTTTAAGCCTAGCCATGCATCCTAAATCTCTGACAAGTTCTGGTACCCTTGATAATTGTAAGCAGGGGCAGGGAGGTGAAACATTTACAAGCAGGGGCCTAGGGGATGAATAATTTACAGGCTGCCTGTGCCCATTAAAGACATAGGTACCAAACCAGGGATGAATTTCCTGTTCACCATCCAGTTGTCCAAGTTGTACTAGAATTGTATTAGGGAGGAACTCTGCTTCACAAGGATGGAAAGCCTGTTCCAGAGAATGGGTAGTGTTTGGGATATATACCTGTCTCTCCAGTTTATATCACAGTCAAGGTTTTAAGTCTTTAAAATGGGTAACTCTGGTGCTCTTTCTTTGCAGATATGCAGGAAGTCCATCAAAGTGGGATCTGACAATGCCTTGTATGCCAGGCGTAGATCTTCTCTCAACAGCCTTTAGGAGACAGAATACAGGGACAGGGCCTTTAGGCAGTCTGCATAGGACATGTTACTTACACCCTGTAGTCTTTTAGTGAGGAACCTCTGTGGATGCTCCAGTTGTTGGATATGCCTGGTTAGGTACATATCAAAGTGGGCATTGTATTGAATGATAGGTCTAATGAATGCTGAATACAGTGGAACAGTGACATTCTTGGAATGGACCTAGATGCCATACCTTTGATTATAAGTTGCACAACATAGCATGATTTCCTCACTACTGTAGACATGTGATGGTCAAAGGCTAGATTACTTTCTGTGTGTGTCCCCAAGTCTCTGACTACTGGGTCAACTTTTAAGGGTGTGTTGTCAATATGATAGTTACCAGAGGTGGATGACTTCCCTACGGATAATGTTATGCAATTATTTGCATTTGGTTTTAGTCCGTGGCAATGAAACCAGTTGTTTGTCTGTGTTGGCCCTTCCAACAGAACATTTGTGTCAGTGGACACTTCAATAGCAGCTACTAATTTACAGTTGTCTGCAGATTTAGTGAGCCAGAGGCCATTGTTGTTGGTCTCGACTTCAGGGAAGTAAATGTCAAAAAGGAGCGGTCCCAGGACCAATTCCTGAGGGACTGTGCTTGTGATTGTACTCTTTATAGAGGTGGACTTCTCAATTCTAACTTCCTGCGCCCTGTCCTGTGAGCCAGCTGGCTACCCACTGGGTGACGTAAAGGTTTGTACCTAACCGCTTAAGTTTGCCAACAATGTCCAAGTGGGGTATTCTGTCAAATGCCTTGGCCAGGTGTTGTGGAATGGATCTACCTCAGTAGATCGGACTTTTACTAGTTTGAACCACATATGAGCGAGACCATATTTTCAAACTTGTAAAAGTTCGAACACTGATGTAAAACCACATAAAACCAAAAAACACAAAACTAAACGTCTATAGCAGGGGGGCTATGCCCCCTGCTCCCCCTCACACCCCCTTACTTAAATATACCAACTCCGAGATCGCACTACATTGCGGAAATGGGAAATCTTCCCTTTCTGCTCTGTAAGGAGATCTCCATTCAGTCAGATCAGACTTTTACATGTTCGAACATATGGTCTCGGCTATATGTGATTTGACTTAAAAAAACATTTGATCTACTGAAGGGGACCCGTTGTGGAACATTTTGAGACAGTTTCAAATCTTTTGGGGATACAAAATTAATCAAGCTAAAACAAAGAAAATAGGGGTAAATTATGTACCCACACATGAATTCATTCAGCAATATCCTTATTTATGGGGACATGATAAAATGAAGTATTTAGGAGTATGGATTAAAAATTATTCTGATGTGGTACCCAAGGGTATGTGGGAAGAGACCAAACAAAAGATTATACAAAAATGAAGAAAATGTAAGCTTTGTTATAATGGATATGAATAGTAAAGTACAAGCAGTCAAAATGTTTTTAGTCCCTTTAATCTTATACACAGGTCAGGAATATTTTTATAAACTAGAGGAGAAATTGTGCATAGCAATTAATAAAGTACAGTGCGTAAGGAATTTATCTGGGAGGGGAAGACAGCAAGAGTCAAGTGGGATAAGATGATTCTTCCAGTAGAACAGGGCAGATTGGGATTACCCAATTTGAAGGAGTATTTCAGAGCTACACAGTTAAGGCTCCTATACATAGCACAAGCAGAAAACTGTAATTCAAAGTGGAAAGGGATGATGTTGAAACGGGGGGATGGGCTCAAGAAAGAAGGAGAGGTTGGGATTTTGGATGCAGTCCTTTAAGGAGAACAATAATAACCATGCATAATATTATATCCATAAAGTAGCAGAAAGTATTCTAAGAACTAATAAAAGTCCAAAATGGGAGTAAACAAACACGGCTCTCTTAATAATAAATAAAAGACAAAACTTTTATTCAGGTACAAACTAGTGAGTGCTTTCATGCCTCTTGGCACTTCTTCAGACAATACAAACACTGCAAAAATCTCAATAAAAAGGGTTGCCTCACCCACATTATTTCACAGCAACCAATCATATATTTTCAGCAATTAAAATTCACTTGCTGATAATTTTCAACAAATGTAATGTGAAGTCAAAGGCTTCACATATCAACTAGCTTAAAAAAATCCTTACATACAAAATAGAAAGTCTGAAATTACACATAAAAATAAAATTAAAACATTAATTCTCACTTTCACTACTATCAACAGCTATATAACCATACAGAGAGGTGACTGCAGCTTCCTAATAAAGAATGAGGTTTACAAGAAGGCAGGACTTAAGTGAGCTATGTAATGTTTGACTGGAAATGACTGGGTACATTATAAGTGATGTATAATGTTTGCAGCTGGGAGTGTGTCAGTATGATTTGTGATGTAAAATTCTTGCAACTAGGATTGTGTTGGTGTGGTTTGTTTTCATTTATATAAATATATGATTGCTTATGTCATTAGTGATGGTTTAATAAAGATGTTTCTTGTTTAAAAAGGGCAGGAATTGAATAGTTTATGTAATGTTGCTTAGGTTATATGATATGTGAAACATTATGGGCCGAATTCACGAAGGTTTGCACGGAGTCCAAGAGTAGTGTAAGACGGCAGACAGGCAATATGTCTGCTGAGCAATCCAGCAACAGCTGGCAGGGGCGTGCATGAGAGCTCCTAAAACTACTCTTGCACGGACAGTGTTATGTTATGCAAAGTACCTCATTTGCTGCTGAAAGCTATGCAAATGAGGTAAATTTGCAATCCAGGAAACACTAACCTGTCCGTGGAAGAGTAGAGTTATTTGCAGAAATGTACTCCGTTGGTAACGGAGTACTGTTCTGCAAATAGCAAAACGGAGCTATGACAGCTCCAAATAAAGGATGCATCCAGTTGAGGAAGCATGCTAATGGCCAAATATAAGGCCATTGGCATACTTATCATTTGAAAATTAATAAAAATCAAAATTTTTTTCCCCAGATCTTCGATGTTTAAGCATAGCACAGCGCCATGTTAACTTGCGGCGCATTAAAAACCAGAAAATAAATAAAAAATAGGCAAAAATAGGCATTCTTATTAAAAATATTATTCTGCCATGCAGGTGAATGGCAGGCTGAAGACAACATGGCTACTGAGTAGTGGTTGCTAAGGGGGGAAGCTCAGTTTGTGAGATGTAACCAAGCAGTAATAGGCAATCCTATGCAAATGAGGATAAGGATAGTGAATCCCAATTTTCCCTGGCATGTGAGCCATGTCCCTAGAGTGTAAGGGTAGGAGTAGGGGAGTAGTAGAGTAGAAGATAGGTGACATCATGAGGGGGTATGTATGAAAGACTGTAAGCTTATTAGAGCAGAGTGGCTTGTGTTTGTTGTGAGTTACTCAGGATTGGAAGAGGCGTGTCTACAGTTGTCCTAGCTGAAACTCAGAAACCGAAGGTGTACACCGTGGATATCACTGAAATTTCTTGCAAACATGCTTACACCGTGTGCGCGCCTGTAAACCTAAGCCTGTGTGCGCGCGTGTGCACCCGTCTAAGCCTGTCTAAGCCTGTGTGCACGGATGTGCACCCGTCTAAGCCTGTGTAAGCCTGTGTGTGCGCGTGTGCACGTGTTTGTTTGCACGGTGCTGCCCCTTGTGGAAACAGAAAGGGAAAAGGAAGGAAAAGAAGTAGTAGGATGTTAAGCAAGGAGAACTAGCAGAGCTGCCAGGTGAAATAAATCAGAATCAGCCAATTACACAGGCAGTACTCTAGCCCAGCCCAGCCCAGCACTTAAAACTCTGCAAACAACATTCCCCCATGTTTTTCTCAAAAACACTGCAGTATACAAAGAGAGTGAAAACTTAAAAAGCTTAACTCAGACAAAAAAATGTTAGGGGCTGCCATTGCTATTATAAGCCAACATGTGCAAGATGCTGAGGTTGGTGCCATTGTGAATGCTGCTGAGCAACCCACAGTGAGGAGACCAAGAAGAGTGTACAGACCCAGGGTAACCTACCAGGGGCTACATGAGCTGGAGATTGTGGAGCGCTATAGAGTGGACAGAGACCTCCTGCAGCAAATTGTTGAGCTGTGCAGGCCATGCCTCACACACACACACAACCAACAGAGGGGAACCCCTCCCAGTGGAAACCAAGGTATGAGTTGGCCTAAGAATACTAGCAACAGGTACCTTCCAGAGACCAACTGGTGATATGATGGGGATTTCACAGGCATCAGCATCCAGGGTACTGCACCAGTTCCTGGATGCCATGTCAGCACATGTCAATGATCATGTATATTTCCCCAATTCCCTTGAGGCATTGGCAGCAATATGCATCTCTTCCAGTAAATAGCGGAATACCCTGAGGTAGTGGGTGCAATTGACTGCATGCACATACACATCAAAGCACCAGCTTGTGAGCGGGGTAGGGCCTACATCAACCGCAAGGGCTTCCCCTCCATCAACTGCCAGGTCGTGTGCGATGCCCAGGGCATAATACTGAATATGTGTGCTGGCTGCCCTGGAAGCTACCACGGTTCCCATATCTGGCATCTGACGCAGCTGTACCAGACATCTGCCAATGGCGACATCCCTGACGGTCACCTAGTGGGGGATGCTGGATACGCACTGGAGCCGTGGCTGATGACACCCATCAGAAATGCACACACACCTGAACAAGAACTCCATAATGAGGCACACGCACAAACACGAAATGTAATCGAGTGTGTGTTTGGGATGCTCAAGTCACGGTTCCGGTGCCTGGACACATCTGGTGGAGCCTTGCAGTACTCACCAACTACATGTACCCAAATTGTCATGGTATGTGCCATGCTACACAATATGATCCTGCGAAAACAGCTGCAGCAGGAACAGCATGGGGCAGGGCCAAACAGCCCCCCACCATTGCCAAGGCCATCACAGACAGAGCGTGACTCGGAGAAGGAACAACCTGAGCCTACCCCAGTAGGCAGAATGAGGCATGCCCAGTATGCCTTGGCCTTGGCAAAGAGGCAACGCATAGCACATACACTGGCTCAGTAGGAACCCTGGAAATGATACCTCTCTCTGACTCGCACATAAAATAAAAGGGATGCCTAACTTAACACTACCTGTTTTCAAACATGTGTAGGGAGTGTACTATGTGCATCCGAAATAGGCAGCCCTGCAGCACCACCTGAGGCATGATTGCCATGTTTTAAGCAATATAAAGCAGTGCTAAGCAGCTTTTACCACTATTTAGTATATGTAAACAAAATTGGCCGCTCTAACTAGCGCAATGTCGGGCAACGTTGAGCAATGTTGGGCAAGGTCTGGCAAAGTCGGGCAAAGTTGAGCAAAGTCAGGTAAACATGCTCATATTTGCTTTACTGTTCCTTAAGCAGTTTGGTCTGCCCAGCATGAAAATAAAAGGCAGTGACAGGGCTCGAACCCAGGATACTGTGCACTATAGTCACAGTACTGAACCACTAAGCCATGACAGCATTTCAGTGGCACAGACACAGCAGGACAATTGTACACTAATGCAAACACAAAGAAATGCTGTATCATGCACCTAAAGAGGCATATGGGTAACCTCCCCCACAGGCCTATGCAGACAGAGAACAGCAGGCTAGGCGGTGTGATGTGGGTTGGGTAGGCTATGAAGTGAAATCTAATATACGTGACATTGGACGCTAAGATCAGTAGTATGCCTCAAGCCAGTACGATATGCAACAGTACAGGCTGAAATGGTGTATCTTACATAGCAGGGCAAGCCTAGCAAATGTGTATAAGTATCAGGTGAACCCCTCATCCTATGTACACCCACAGTAACAATCAGGTGTGCCCCGGGTAGAAATCTACAAAGAATAGCTGCCCCCCCCTGTATGTAGAAATGTTGATAAGTCTATGCAAAGTGTCTCATGGAAGCCCTGCAGGCACAGCATGATCCCTGTTGATTTATGACACAAAGGTGACCCCTGCTGTAAAAATACAACTTGATTTTCCACACACATATAGTATAAATGTCTATACCAGGCGTGCACACACACTTCAACAAATGTAGTGGATTTCATTCAGCATCACACTGAAAGGTCATACTGGGCATGCTCACACACTTAATAAATGAAGCAAATGTTAGGCAACAACATACTGAAAGGTCATACTAGGTATGCTCACACACTTAGGCCATGTCTGAGTACAGCAGTGGGCCACACATATCTGGCAGTTGCATGTTTTACCCCAGGAACCTGTCACTATTCACCAATCCTACCTTGTGCACACAGTTATATGAAAACAGACACATATAATATATTGAAACCCTGTCATAATCACACTGTGTACCACAAGTATATAAGTTGTTAACAAAAAGTGAAAAAGCAAAGAAGATCAATAAACCTGCAATCAGTATCATCAATAAACAGTGTGCACTCCAAATATTATCCAATCCATGTTCTGGCAAAAGAATCTGTGATGGAGTCCATAGAGAACCGTGACGCTTCCTTCCGCTATGTCATAAATAGCAATGTACAGTCATATATGTCCTGAGTCAGTGCAAACTGTAAATGACTGACATTGCCAACATCCTGTCAGACAGGCTCATACATACATATCCCCCTCTCACTGACACAAGGCCCTATCATCATACCTGGAGATTGTGAAAGCACAGATATCACATATAGAATGGGTAAACAGCTCCTTCCAAACCTGAAAACATGGCGTCTATGGGATTACATTGTTTCCCTAGCTGTGTCATAAGTGAACTCAAGAACAAACAGACCCTGCACCTGAACAGTCTGTTGAGCTTCACCCTCTGTACAGGATATGAAACTGTTGAATGTGTTACAGCAACGTTTGTCACACTCCACAAGTGTTGGTGCACAACAGACCATGGGAACTATTGTCTTATAAGCCTATTAAGCCTGATCTGCAAGACCACAGAGTCCATCATGATGGAACTCATAAACAGAGCTATTGGGAGCCTACAAACACCCAACCCTACCAATTTCGGTTTGGTCATGGGCAGATCATGGTTCCCAAACCTGCTAGATGGTTTTCAAGGCACTCACCCAGGACATACATCAAAGAAATGAGCTACACACGTCCCGCATAGACCTTGAAAAGCCCTTTGCCAACATCCCAGACACATGTCGTATCCACAAAATCAACAACCTGTGCATAAATATGTCTGTCATCTGATGGATTGCCAACTGGGGCACAGATAGATCACACAAGGTAAGAAGTGTGGTCTCCTGTACAATCTGGTAACAACTGCTGTTCCCCATGGCTCGGTCCTGGGACCCCTCCTGTCCGGTATATACTTTTCAGAAATAGTCAAACACACGAGGGCTATATTTAGCAAAGTTTGTGGATGACTGCCAAAAAGTTGTCATAATCGATGTTTGGGACAACAGAGACATCCTTAAAAAGGGTCTCAGTCAGACAGATGTGGTGTCAAAATTATGGCCTCGAGAGTCATACAAATACCACATAGGTGCCAACACCCTAAATATGGAGGTGATAATAAGGGATCTATGGACAAATGTGGATAGTCATCTCTACTTCCAGAAACACATTCACAAAGTGGTCAGAAAATCATGCTATGTGTTCCCACAAACTACCAAGGTCTTTGCATGTAGGTCAAAGGAGGTTCCCTCTACTCATCAGTCATCAGACCAGTCAGAGAGTACCACAACACACTTGCGATGAACTGACTAGGCGCCTTCAGCAGCTGGAAAGACCATTGAAGTACCTCAACAAGAGTATTACTGGCCTCAAACAGTTGCCCCATGCAACAAGACTGAATTTAACTCAGTCTGTACTCTGTTGCATACTGTCTACTCAGGAGATCTCTGCCCAACAGACAGGTCCATGTCATGGCAACACTCAGATCTGCTCTGAGTTACAGCTCAATGGCACTAAACATACAGACCCAACTGATATTGCCAACATCCTGGAAGATAGGATCAGTGTTAACTTTACCTCCCTCTCATCCATGAAAGAGCACATCTCTATAATGGAAGACTGCAAAGTTGCTGTCATCATGGCTGCACAGGTAAAAAAACACTCTCCAAAGCCAGTATCACAGCATCCATGGGACCAGATAACTTCCTAGGCTGTGTTCTACATAAACTACAGAATGAACAAGCACCACACCGACGTACCATGTTCGGTCATAGCCTCACCTCAGGCTTTGTGCCTGCTGAATGGTGCACAGCGACGGTTATCCCACTACACAAGGATGGAAACACCATGGACCCCAGGAACTAGTGTCCCATTAGCCTGATGAGCCTGCTGTTCAAGGCCATGGAATGTATCATCATACAACTTATAAAAAAAGACATTGGTAATCTCCAAACTCTGGACCGCAACCATGTTGGGTTTGTAAAATGCAGATCATGTCTCCTAAACCTGATAGATGACATTGAAGCAGTCACCAGAACCGTAGACAAGGGTAAGGTGGTTCGCACAGCCTATGTAGATCATGCCATGGCTTTCAACACCATCCCACACTCTGGAATTATAGATAAACCCACTAAACTAGGTATAAATTGCTATGTCACAAGATGGGTTGCCAACTGGCTTACTGACAGAACACACACTGTGAAAGTAACAGACTCCAAGTATGACTTTGGGCCAGTGACGAGTGCAGTACCACAGGGTCCAGTCCTGTTTTGTATCTACTTCCCTGAAGTAAACTTTAACATGGAAGGTCTGTGGCTAATGAAGTTTCCAGATGACTGCAAACTAGGAGCCATAATTGTAAATACTAAAGATGTGGACATCCTACAAAAGGACCTCACTGAGACAGATGGCTGGTGTCAAAGCCATGGCCTCAAGCTCAATGCCAAAAAGTGCATTGTCATCCCCTTTGGTAAAAACTCTGTAGCCATGAACTACAACATAGGCGGTAGTATACTTAACACTGAAAGTGTGATAAGAGACCTTGGGTCACAGGTGGACAGTGGACACACCTGTGATAATCACATCCCCACAGTAGTCAGGAAATCCTTCTATGTGGCACACCTTATCACAAAAGGTGTCTCATGCAGAAAAGAAGAGGACATTGTTCCCCTCTACTCATCACTCACTAAATCCATAATAGAGTACAACGCCCCTTTTGCTATGTACCTCACAAGACATCTACAACAACTGGAAAGCCTGCAGCAATACCTCACAAAGAGCATTAATGGCCTGAAATACATGCCATACACAGACCATCTCAAAATGCTCCAGCTGTACTCGCTCGCATATCGCTTACTCGAAGGCGATCTCTGCCTAGCATACAAAGCTATGTCAAACACAGAGCTGTTGGACATGCTCCACGTAAAACACTCACAATCCCTCTGATCTTCTGAAAATATAAAGGTCCTATCAAACACCATTATATGAGGATATTACAACTACCCAAACATTGAGTGGGAGAATTACTCGTGTACAACGTCCTTTGCCCAATGTTTTCTAGAGTTTAAAAACTCAAATGCCCTGGAACAGCTGGTCATCACACCCACTAGAGGTGACAACATACTGGACCTGATCATCACCAGCATGGGGTACCAGTGTTCCACAACAGAGATAAACCCCTCGCTGGTAATATCAGATCATAAAATAATCACACTGGACATCTACATCCCCCCTCCCACTCAAGGAAACCACTGTGAAGACATTTTCAAAACCAAACTGCACACTTCCCAAGACCAAAGTGGAAAGTTCCAAAGCCCCCTTGCTATAGGATAATGCTATACAATCTGACGAATCATTTACAAGTGCATTCTATGAGCATCTACAGGGATGCATGGATCAAGACATCCCAAATAAAACCAAGATGCACTCCTCCAAAAATAAGAAACCAATCTGGTGGTCGCCGCCCATAAATAAGCTATTCAACAGAAGGAAGAAACGAACACATGATAGAGCAAACTTCACAAAAGGAAAGGCAACACTGAT